>NC_055966.1:8505143-8655143 GCF_018492685.1 Alosa sapidissima
TAAGAAATGTTTGTATATTTTAACTTTTAAATGCATCAATCTGGTGCACTTTTAAAAATAAATTCAGAGGTCAGACTTGCTTATTTTTATGGAAATATTTGTGCTGTAGCCTAAGCTATTTTGCACTTCAGAATTATAACCATGCATACACAGGTGGAATAGTTATGGTGATATTGCAATAAGTTCACAACCACAAAAACATATGGTCCATTTCACAGTTCAGAAATGTTCAGCACTCCATGAAATTATGCAGAAGTGGTCACCTGTGTTTTTCAGCTAGTTCATTTAAGATAATATATTGGTCATTGTAATGGCCATAGCCTACAGGCTATTCCTTTTTCAGGATGTACCCATATCTGCATGATGTGAATGTTTGCATATGGCTTATGTCAGGCTTTATATCAATATTTGTGTCTCCTTATTTGATTTTCTTTATATTTTTGCATTAATGTCACTAGAAAGCATGGCAATATAAATATATTCATTTACCTGTGTAAGTGGGATTGGCTGGAACCTGACAATATAAGAACCATGATAGTGGGATAATCTACTGAGCAATTTACAAAAATGTATGTAGGCCTACTGACAAATAGTTTACATTAGAATACATTATAAAAAACAGAGGCATGCTTTATATCCTCTTATTCGGTACGGTTTGCTGTTTATTGTGATATTAGGTTTGCCACATGTTGTGTGAAGGGTTAGTGAGATATTACAACCGAGAGTAATGGGTGTGCACTGTGTGCAAAATGCAAATATGATTAGCCTAAATTGCACGTCGGTTCAATGATAATTTTCTCGCGAACCATTTATCACAGCAACTTGGCGCTAATATCATTGGAAAGCTTAGATTCCGCTCGTTCACATGATGTGTGATATCATGTATAGGTTTAGTTTAGTTGAACCTCATCTGCCAGGTATTTGACCTACCACGTTGACACTTCAGCGTGAAAAATACTCAAAGCATAGGCCTACCTGAAGCCGGGGGAATGCGCCTGGGATGGCTTTTGAAGTAGCATCGCAAATGAGAGAAAATTTAGAAAATTCCACAGGGTGCTCTCGAACCCTCTCACCGTCTCTGAAAGCATAACCGTGGCTCAACAGGTAGATCTATAGGCTAAACTCATTTTTCAGGCATCTGACCGACCGGGTTGACACTTCAGCGTGAGAAATCGTGGGTGTGGCGTGTGAGTGTGTGAAACTAATCAAATGCGTGTGTCTCACGGCCAATGCGTGAGAGTTGGCAGCTATGAATTAGCTATGTACCAAACATGACATTTTACCGTGACTCAAAGAGCTGTAGACAGCGTTGTAAGGCTGCGTGTACACAACCGCTTGGAGCTCCAGTGGAATTTTAATTTCACGACGAGAATTCTCGGTCTAACCGTTCATGTGCCGTTGAAACGGTGTAAATAGGCGACCCATCAGGCCAGCACTATAACCAAAGATCCTTGATTACTAGCTCCGCTTGAACCCTCTCTGCTATAACTCCGAGCGTGGTAAACAAAATCGGATATTTCAGGCAGTTAATGCTCCCGTTAACAAACAAACCAGATTTTGTTCAAATCTACACACCTATGGCTACTGAAAAATGTCAGGTTTATTTAGCAAATGTTATTTTGAAGTGTTAAAAAACATCGTTGTTATAGAATTTCTGAACAAAAGTGGTGATAATTGGGGGTGTTACGATAGCATGTTGCTTGTGATATGAAAAATACACTTAAAACACATGTTGATGAGATAGTAATTTGACATTATGGTAATTTGATGTCTTTCTGTTTATTTTTATAGTTTTACGAGAAAAAAGAATGAGCAACAATGTAATGAGTGAAAGAACTGGACAGGCATGTTTTATGGATCAGTAAAAATCATTGAAGAAAACGTTGTGGAGCTTTATTTATTCTTATTATTTATGCAACTTAGTAGTAGCATGACATGCAAACAAAATAGCTTCCACTGACCGATGAAAAAAAGCAATGCAAAGTAGCTGCAAACAGCCTGAACAGGCTTTATCTTACAGCCTTGTTCCATGAATGGTTTATTACTCCCTATTTGACTAGAAGTGTACAGTGGACATCTGATAAAAGTAACCGTTTGTGGGAGGCCAAATAAAACGCTTTCAAGTTGAATGCCATTTAATCTACAACCGGAAAAATATGTACAAAATATGACCACTGATCAGTCCTGCACATTCTCTCCCTACTCTTTTGTGCATGTAAATGAGTGTGTGCAAGTGTGCGTTTGCTTTTGTTTATACTGTATGTGTGCTTCTGTATTAGTGTGTTTTTGCTTGTGAGTGTGTGTGTGTGGGGTAATGGTACAGTAATGTGTGTGTGTGTGTGTGTGTGTGCTTGTGTGTGTGCGTGTGGGTGTGTTTGTGCATGCTTGCATGTACGTGATTGTGTTTATGTGTGTGCGCGTGTATGTGCGTTCCTGTGTGTGTGCATGTACGTGAGTGCGTACGTATGCCTACATGTCTACTCTGTGTGCGTGTGTCTGTGTGTGTGTGTGTGTGTGTGTGTGTGCGTTTATGTGGGTCATTCCACGTCAGTTCAACCAGGGCCCACGCACTTAGGTCTCAAAAAATTCTGAAAAAATTACCAGGTGTGTACCTATGTTACCCAGGAGATTACTCTTATGTAAGATATGTTATGTTCTTGCGCTGTGGGCTTGTGAACTTTGACAAAAAAAAGAGCCCGAACAAAATCGACACCCCCCTCCCCCTGTAAAACTGGCTGTATCTTGGAAAGTATTGATCTTACATAAGAGTAACTTTACAGTGTGTCTCCTGGGTAACATAGGTACACCTGGTAATTTTTTCAGAATTTTTTGAGACCTAAGTGCGTGCAGGGCTTAAATTTCACTGCGGGATTGCGGGTATTGCGCATAATTTGTTCAAGTCCCGCAACTCTAGCCATCATAATGCGAGAAATTCCCGCATACACTTTTACAGCCTGTCTGATGACGTTAATATAGCCTAATCATTAAGTGGCGTGAATGCGGTGCTATTGACCGGACTGATCAACTACCGAGTTGAATTGAACATAGCTTCATGCAGACGCACACACACACACGGAGAGAGAGAGAGAGAGAGAGAGAGAGAGAGAGAACCACTTTGCGCTTACGCAAATAGGCTACGCTACCATGGCAAACTTTTACATCTGGAAAGAGCTCCTTGGTAACTATCCTGCTAGCTCAGGTCACGTCAACACTTGATCCCAGAAAGATTGTCTTCGACATGTTAGTTTTTTGAACATTTATTGTATCTAATGACATAGAAAACATAATGATTTGCATACACATACCGCACTATGCACAACTTTTATTCACTAGCGACTATAGCCTAAAACCGGTCAGGTTGAAGGGGGGCTAATTACTCCATAGAATTACTCTCACGTATTTTCTTAAAGTGACAGGCACTCAATTACACCTACTCATCAGCAATGTGCACTCAATTGGACCTACACACCACATTAAAGATATGCCTAAGTGTTATAGGTTAAACGTCAATATGAGGCATTCAAATTACTAAATATGTTTAGCTACTAGTAATTACTAGTAAAATGCTATACTTTAAAAAATGCATTATTAAATAAATACACTCTATATGAATTCAAAAATATATGATAGAAACATATCACATAAGCTATCATTTTCAGTGTGTGTTTGTGTGTGTGGAGAGAGTCAAGCAGAATCTAGGATGTCCACTGTTGTGAATGATCCCACTACAGTATATATTACTGATGACGTCAGGGTGGTGGGGGCCCCAAAATCAAACACTTTTTAAAAAAAAGTATTGAAGTATTGAAATTGCAATTCTTGACTTGGTATCAGAATCGACCCCCCCTCCCCCCCAAATTGTGTAAATCCCCCCTACATGAATAACCTAAGGGGGGAATTCCCCCCCATTTTGAAAAATGAATTTTAAGCCCTGGCGTGGGCCCTGGTTGAATTGATGTGGAATGACCCATGTGTGTATGTGTGTGTGTGTTTATGTGTGTGTGTTTGCATGCGTGCATGCACACACATATACACACACTAGACATATGGCATATACACGCACATACGCACATGCACACACACAGGTACACACACACAAGCACATGCACGCACACACACACATAAACACAAACATGTACACGTACGCATGCACAAACACACACACACACAGTTATGCACACGCATGCACACACACACACATACACACACAGACACACATAAAGACGCACACATAAAGACACACCCACCCACATACACGCACAGCAGACATATGGCATATGCACGCACATGCACACATGCACACATGCGCATACACAGACTCACACGCACGCACACACACCCGTGCATGCACACATGCACTGACACGCACACACACAGACATATGCACACACACACACACGCACACACATAAAAACACACACAAGCAGACATAAGCACACACACACACACACCATTACCCCTACACACACACACTCACAAGCGAACACACACGCACACACAGACATATGAAACACACACACACATGCAGGCAAGCAGACACACACACACACACACACCCCATTACCCCCCCACACACACACTCACAAGCGAACACACACACACAAACATATAAAACACACACACACACACACAAGCAGGCAAGCAGACACACGTACACACACACACACACACACCATTACCCCCCACACACACTCACAAGCAAAAACTCACACACAGGGAAGCACATCTATACACAAAAGCAAGCAATTGCACACATACACACCCTCATTCACATACACAAAAGTTGCAAGAGAAGGGGATGGAGTAGGAGATGGAGACAAATTGACAAGTGTGATTTATTTTTGCGGAGAGAATGTGCAGGACTGAGCGGCGGTCATATTTTGTACTGCTTTGCGGTACATCTAGTTTTGTTCCTAAGTGTTTTTTTTTTTCACATCACTTTCCCTCTGAGATGGGTGGGCCAGTAACATGAGAGCACCCTACAAGAACAGCCTACATTCAGCTTGATAACAAATCAGCCCAACTGGACACACCTTTTATCAAAAAGTATAAGATGATGGTGTTCACTGTTGGTATCAGCACAGCACTGCAGAACTGCACAGCATTCAAAAGTTGCCTCACCTATGGTACGAAGACCACGTAAGCTTTTCTCTTATATCTTTTGTATGCTAGATTTACACCTAAATTACATTCATATGTAAAAATGCATTACATTTTGTATGGTAAGTACACCCACATTACATTGATTTCTATTACATTACATTAATCTACAGTTTAACTTATTAAAATATAAATTCTAAGCGTAATTACAACAGTATGAATGATCTTTACCTCATTTGTCTTTTTACAAAATGTGTTATAATTTCATTACTTTTCTGTATAATGACGTAAAGTAAATCATTACAGTTCAAATTTAAGTAACTACAGGTATATGGACAGGACTGCTGAAACATCCTTTCCTGCTGATGTAAATTAAAATTTGACATTTAAAAAAAGATATTTCTGGTTCTGGGCAAAGTTTGCATGTTACATTTTTATCAGCAGTCAGACATGGCCTGATGAAAGGACTGTATTTATATTGTATACATGTTATATGTTTAGCCTGGCTAGCGCCATCACTTTTCAATGAGACGTGGTCTGGGAACCAAACGTTCATTTAATCGTATTTGAAAAAAATGCCCAGATCCATTTATTGGGTGCCACGGATGTCTATCAAATGCGTCTGTGCATAGCTCATCATCGTCTTGCTTTCCCCCCTGTTCTGTGATTGGTTCCCTATCTTAGGCGAAAATTTGCTCCATGGTCTCCAGGCTGCCTTAGCAGCGTGAATCAAATCGCGCGCAAGGCAGCATGGGAACACCCAGGCTATTATATGTTTATATTTCTTATATATATGTGGTACATTTGGGTATTTGTATGAAAGCAACCAAAGTAATGAGTGGTAAAGTAACTTTTCAAAAGAAGTAAAGAGTAATCTCATTAGGGGTCCAAAATGTACAGTAAAGCTGCAGGGACCCTATTATTTTTGTGCCTATTATTGTGGATCCAAGCAGAGAAGCATTGTCTCATTTTGCAAAAATCACACATTAAATGTATGTCGTATTTTCTATAGTCTCAACCATTCAGCTGCCACAGACTTTGCCATAGCTCACTTGGTAAATCCACTTGAATCTCACACAGAAGACTTGGGGTTCAAGGCTTGCATTGGTAATTCTTTGTGTTTTGCATTTGCTTGGACCCTGATAATGGCATCTAGCATCTTTTCAGTTTAATAACTATCTATCCCAACACTGTTCATAAGCCATTTATCACAGATTTCTTTGTGAATTTAGCCCAGACATGAAAAGCAGCTTCCTCCAGACAGCCCTTTTTGCTTTACTGCTCGTGTAAGTATGACAAATAAGTGCAAAGCATACCGTATGCATTTATACATTCTAGCAAATACGTTTATGGGTTTATAGGAAATGTCTGTTATTTGTTGACATTATTAACTTGAGAGCACAATGCATATGAATTTATGTCATTATGTCAAAACACCAATTGTTTAATCCTGTACAGAGCATTTCAGGACTTGAGCCGCAGTCAGAAGGACCAATCATTTAATGATGCAGCGGATCTCAACCTTCCAGAACTGTATGACATTGGCTGGATGAAATCAATTGACAACAACAAGTTCATCTCTGACATCACCATCCCTGGCACCCATGACACCATGGCCCTTCATTGGGGCTCTTTTGTAGAATGCCAGGCCTGGTCATTGGAAGATCAGCTCAAGGCAGGCATACGTTATCTGGATCTTAGGGTCAAGATGTGTAAAAAAAAGCTCAAGCTTGTACATGGATGCTTTTTACAGCATATAACGTTACCTGAAGTGCTTAGCATTATCCAGACATTTCTGAAGGACTATGTCAGTGAGGCCATTCTTGTAAGGGTAAAACTAGAAAATGTAACACCGAATCATAAACAGGATGCTAAAAAGCTTATTGAAAGTTTCCTTAGAGATAATCCAGGTGTTGAGACATGGGATGAGTCAAATGTACCAAGTATGGGCGACGTTAGAGGCAAGATTGTTTTCATACAGAAAGGAAAGTTTAACCTAGGTATTCCAATTCATGGTACTGATGCGAGCGGGGATTATAAGGTCAGTACAATAGATAAGAAAAAGGAGAAAATTAGGAACCATTTGAAAGAGGCTGGGGAGATGTGTGGTAAGGGTGAGGTAATTCTGACTTACTCTAGTGGCACGGGCCTTCCTAAATACGCGCTGACTTTAACACCAAAAGTAATAGCTGAAGAAATTAACCCTTGGTTAAATGAATATCTAAAGGACGATAATCTGAAAAACATACCTTGTTTTGGAGTCATTGCTATGGATTTTCCTGGCTTTGATCTCATAAAAAGGGTGATTGGCCTAAATAAACTTAAACCTGTTGTACTTGACTCACGGCGTCGGACTAAACCGTAGTGTTGGCTGCGTCGGCTCCAACCTGAGCCCTAATTTTAAGGACTCATGACTTGACTTGAACTTAGGTACCGATGAAAGGGACTTGGACTCGGACTTGTGTGTTGTTTGCATTTGGAGATAGGTTAAAATCTGGTTATTTTACTAAATCAATTTTTTTCTGACTTACTAATAGACTTACAGTAATGCAAAGACATTGTGAATTCAATTTGGATATTTTCAATGCAATGGTTTTACTCAATGAACTGTATTACAATTCTACCTATAGCACGTAAATCTTGTGTAATCCACAAAACCTTTTTCATTTCGGTAATTGTTTTATTGAACATTTAAGCCATAACATGTCAGACATTCTCTGTTATAGGCAAAATAAGACTGACTTGGGGGCATCAGTTGAATGGAATTAAAAGAAAAAACGCTTTGAAACTTAAAGCACACATGCCTGCATACTTTACTTTGTGCACAACAATAGTCTTGATTATTTGTCATTAAAACCATGAGACAGCATGCAAAACCTAATGTTTAATGGAAGAAGACTTCATGTGATGCCACTGGTGATTAGTCATTGATTGAATCAAGCCGATCATCCCATAAAGAACATGTATGTTGGTTCAATAAATGGGGAACATTCTGACATTCTTTTTTGTCAGTTCATTTTTTTTTTTCTCATCATAATTTCCTTCACCCAGCAAGTGGCAACATTTCACCAGATGACGAATGCCGAACACACTCCATTTGAAAGTCTTAGTCCTCTCCACAAGATGGCAGAGCTGGTGCTTAATCTTGTAAAAGATATGAGAGATAAGAAGTAAAGATGAAGTACCTCTGACATGAGATGTACAGGAACAGGAAAAATGATTGGGTATTGCCAATGCTACAATGCTATGCATTACAAGCACAGATATTATTTTAAAGCGAATGACAGACATATGGGATCCTCTAAAGCACAGTATATACTGTACAGCTCTGAAAAAATGTGACCTCTGCATATTTTTTCTGATGTCATCCTCATGTAAAGGCAACTGAATCAGACAAAGATAGGATTAAGCAAAGCACACAATTATGTCTGTGTTTTTAAAAGGCTTTTATTGGAGATGGGCTTGTCAACTGTTTGTCTCACACATTGTTAGGTGTGCATAAGAGGAGAGCATTCTGTGGTGTATGAATCATCAGGTGACAAACATACAGTAAGTCTCTGACAGCAACACTGGTGTATTTTATGATGATGTTTGATGGGGTTTGAAGTAGGCATAGTGTTTTATTTACTCTGACAATGAGGACAATTCCTATAACACTCCTTAAAGGTGCAGTCAGTGATTGTGTAGGAGATCACGTTTGTTTGTGTTTATGTTTAAATCACATCCTGGTGGGTTGCAAGACCAGCCTCACTCAAGTCCACTACACCTGGCGGCACAACCAGGTGTTGCGGTGCCTTGCAGCGGTACAGGAAAGTCGGAGGACATTCGTCAACGTCTTTCCTCCTCCTTCATTCTGTCGGCTGGCAACAGCATTCGCCTGGGAAGGTGAAAGGTCCAGGTTCAACAATGAAACTATAAACAATTGTAAAGCGATATAAGCTTAATTTAGAATTGTTTAAGAGCGGCATGCTTTCTATAAGTGGATAAACACAGTTTGGACACATCTACTCATTTATGTGTCTTTCTTTTGGTAGAACAAAATTGAAAACTGATTTTTATGCCACTGAATTGTGCCAGTTGAGATCACAAGGCCCCAAGGGTCATAGCTTTTACTGACTAGAAATGGGCTTGACTTGTCAGTTTTTGGTTGACTACAATGAACTCCAATGAATCCACTGCAACATATGCTAATGTAACCTGCGTTGTGTTGAACCTGCGCGATAACCTGCATTGTGTTGAACCTGCGCGATTCAGCCCTGCACACGCCCGGACTCGAACCCGCAAACAGCAGCACCTCGGATCCAGAGGCGAGCGCGCTAACAATTGAGCCAATAGCCCAGGCTACTGGCTCGCATGCCAGCAGCACTCTTGAGGCGTCAGGGAGTGAGTGGGGGGTTTACCAACGTTCCACAAGCACAGCTAAGCTAGCTGGCATCCGTTACACTAACTGATGCCATTTGTTTTTATGTCTCTGGGAATGACATGTTTAGTGGTTTAAACATAAGTATAAGTATATATACTCTTTTGATCCCGTGAGGGAAATTTGGTCTCTACATTTATCCCAATTCGTGAATTAGTGAAACACACTCAGCACACAGTGAGGTGAAGCACACACTAATCCCGGCACAGTGAGCTGCCTGCTACAACAGCGGTGCTCGGGGCAGTGCCTTGATCAAGGGCACTCGGGGTAAGGTGCCTTGATCAAGGGCACTTCAACCGCTTCCTACTGGTCAGGGTTCGAACCGGCAACCCTCCGGTTACAAGTCCAAAGTGCTAACCAGTAGGCCACGGCTGCCCCCGAAGTGACACATTCTTCTCTAACTTTGTAGTCAGGTGCCCTCTGCAGGTCATCTCAAGTTCAATTTTATTGTCACATAGCCAACTTGATAAAGATGGCCCATCAATACTAGTGATGACATTCTTCGACTCATAGCCAGCTCAACTTCACAGAGTAAGAGAAATCAAACTAATGCATAGAAAAATGCAAAATAGTCATTCAAGTAAATTGTCTGTTAGTTATCAAAAAATACAACAAATACACACACACACAACCACCTCTCTTTCACACACACACACACACTCACTCACTCATTCACTCACACACACACACACACACATTTTTTGTGGGTGTGCCCAAAAACTTCAGTCAGAAGGAAGAGGTACAAAGAAATGGAAATGGAAAAAAATCAAGCAAACCACAAACACATGCTTATGCTTACGGTTCTTAGCAGACGCTTTTGTCTGAAGCGACTTACAATGATATCAGTAATCATTACTCTATTACATGAAGCCTTATCAAAAATACAAATATAATAGACTAAATAAACATTTTACAAAATACAGAATAATGGCAATAACCTTAAACATAAACCACAACCCTGCAATCTGTAGGAAGAGTTAGTGTCAACATATTTGTAAATTGTATATGGATAAAAGCATCAGCTAAATGAAAAAATGTAAATGTAGATGTTATAGATATTATAGATGTTATCCAGTCTATGGGAGAGTGCAGGAGAACAAACATAGCTTTTACGTAATAAATTAAGTACCAACGAACGGCTGTTAAACAACTACAAATTAGACGAAAAGTTATAAATGCTTACCATCTGTGAGTTGAAAAGGTATGGTATGTCTCATTGGACACATATAGTGTTTGTCCAGAAATAATATAGCCCAATGTTGACAAAGTATGAAAAGTTTAATTATTTTCTAACATTGCCAATAATGTTGATGAATACTTTAAAGAAACCTTGCGTTTTCCCCCTGTCTTAGGCATTCTTTGAATGCATACTGTAACAAGGAGAATGCTTTAGTGTTTTCATTAGGTTATGTGGCAATCAGGCAAATAGGTTCCTTGCAGAGGAAACTCAATATGTCATACTTACATGCAGTAAACTTGTTATACACAGCATTTTAGGTTCATGATGTGCCTCAGAATTCTAGCAGCCTCCTACTGGGTCATTGGGTTATTTTGTTATAGCACAAATACGTTACTGACAAACCACATTCAACAATTATCTGATAAATGTAATATTCAGCTTTTTTGTTATTGTGAGTCTGTGTAGACCAAATAGCATCATTGTCATAGAAACCATTAGAAACTAGGTAACAGGGTAACATGGAGGTGACAAGCAGCAGCACAATGCATCCCTGCATCTCGAGCATATCGTCCCATTGCCACGTGATGTTTTTCTGCGTTCCTGAGGTCACCTGATGGGCCGGACTCAATGCAGGGTTGTTTGGGCAAATCATATTTATGGAAGAGTAATTTTGGGTCTGATTAAAAGCATTTCTTAAGCTATTCACCACTGCAGTATGTTCAAGCCTTTCCCAAGAGCCCTCAGATAGTAACTAGAGCAGCAGTCATTTATTTTCTGTAGGTCATAGACATTTTCTATGTAACTTTCCATTCAAATGCAAAAGGCAGTGTTACAGGAGATAAAAAAAAACAATTCAGTCTTTTCCATAGTGTTTAATCTTCTAAAAACAATGATACTATTAAGACAATATATTTGACTCTGTAATACTACGGTGTTGCCAGTCTTTATTGCATGGTGTTACATTAATAGCTTAATTCTTAAAACATAGCGAATCCCCTTAATTCAAGGGTCTAAAGGCTCTCCGAACATCTAGGATCAAGGTTTAACGTCTTGTAAAGCGAATCTGTTGTTTAAGAAAATAACAAAAATACCTATTCTAAAAAAATACACGGGCCCAAAATAGATCCCTGAGGAACACCATAGTAGTGTTTAAGTGATCCATAAGAGGTGACAAATACTTAAACAATGTATTTCAGGGGTAGCTAACCAGTTCAGCATTAAGAGCCACAAAAAATATTCCACACCACTCTATAGAGCCGCACAATGAAAAAAATCCCCACTCTGCAACAGCAACCTGGGCCTAATGAGACATTGGGTTACAGTGTAAATAGCTCTTCTCTTTTTCATATAAAGTAGACACTTGGCTGATGTTACAAATTATGATTTTCAGTAGTGTAGCAACAACAATAGGCCTATCTGAGACACTTCAGAAATTCCCCTCACTGAATGACTCATTAGCATGAGCAATCTTCAAGTGTTCCAAGTTCCAACTAATATGATTCACACTTCTGTGAATCTGAGGAAGACCGCAAGGTCGAAACGTGATGTGCCAAATGAGAAAATAATTTTGTAAGAGGATATACCATTAGGATGAACGAATAACCAATCCACAAAGTATGCACAAATCCTCTATTTAGGTTTGCAGTGTCTACATTTACGAACAAACCAAAAATAGTGTAGTTCGTAGTGGGTCTTTGAGGACAAGTCTTTAAGCATAGATAAATCAGATTTTCACTGTTGATAACAAAACTGGACGAGCCTTAACAGGCCATGAAATCCATGCTGACATTGTCATAAAATCATCAAAATTACAAAAAAAAAAAAAAACAACATACAGGTATACCTCTGCCTGCTTTAACTTCCTATGCTCTGCAGTGAACATGACCTCTGATAATATGTGACCTTGACCTTTGACCTCACAACCCTGACCCCACAACCTAATCGGTGCATCTAGCCCTTGTAGTGATTGGTATTCAGGGTTTAATGAAGATCCATCAAGCTACTTGAGAGATACCACCCAAACACTATCACATGGAGGACCCCATGTGAACTTGACTGCTGTCTGCATAAGCTAGAGTATCTAGGCCATGGGTCTATTATTTGGCCCGCCAGATTATACATGTAGTCCGATTTAAAAAAAAAAATCATTTACAAATAGCCTATTTACCAATCAGACCATGTGTGCTTAAACTAATATGATCCGGTCCTTTGATCCTTGATCCTCTGCCAGCGCATGTTGCGCTTTCGTGCCTCTGTCTGGAGCAGATAGGCCACGTTGAAGGTGCTGCTTCGTCTTTTAGTGCCGTCCTTTCAAACAGCGACAGCGTCATTGCAGATCATACACATAGGCTTTGCATCTGTGAAACCGGCTAAGATGAACGCAAACTAGTCTTTCTAATCCTTTTTATAGGCTCTACTTTCACGGTAAAACTTCCTGCTTTAGACTTTTTGATCAAGACATTTTCTCCCAGCTAACTTATATCTGTAGTTCACTCTGCACGCTAATATTTATTGTAGGAAGACAATGAGCATTGTAACATTGTCATGTCAGGAGGTGGGTCAACCAAGTATTTAAGAATAAAAGTAAAATAGATTAGTTTAGATTCAACTTTATTGTCATTGTGCAGAGTACAAGTACAGAGACAACGAAATGCAGTACATGGAGAAAATACAGCATAACAAGAGGAGAGGTGAGGAGAAAAAAGCAACCCCCATACTATGCTCTTATGGGGAGTACAGTGTGGGAACAGGGAAAAACACCTCAGCAACATAAGCACATAGTCAGTACACTTTACAGCATGAAAAATACACGGCTTGCAACAGGGGAGGGGAGTGGGGGGTGGAGGGAGTCCAGCGCAAGCAAGCAGCCATCCGGTCCTGCAGCCATTTTCGGCTTTGGACACAGACCCGCTTGTCAGACTGGGGGTACAAAGTGGCGAAGGCGAGACACAGCAAGTTGCTATGGAGACAATCCTTGATCAGGTCCAAGACAAAGTCTACAATCAGCAGGTGTTGTTCCTCGATAAACCAGGGCAATGCCTCGATAAACCGACTATCCAAAGTAGTAGCCTAATTAGGCCTAAAATAATCTCCGTGTTAAACAGTCTATCATTGCAAAATGATTGTAGCCTAGGCTACATATTTACTATTCACGATATTGAAAGGGGACATAAAACAGAGTTAATCAAGAACATGTAATGATTCAAGTAGACCATCAATGGGCCCATCCATTATTATGTTATTATGACCGCCGCACAGCGAATTTTCAGTCAAGGATTCCCGGGACACTGAAAGACCAGGGTGCAAAAAACTTGGTAGGCATGTAGCCCGACAAGGATAGCATGGAACCATTGTTTTTCGTTTTGATCCATCGTCCCCACCCCACCCCCCACACACACACACCCCCTGCCCCCCGCCCGCCGGAGTGGACCCCCGACAGGAGGGTAGGGCAGACACAGTTTTCTGTGAATATCTCGAGAATTGTAGGGCCTAGGAGGACCACCTTTTTTAGTATGTTGGTCTTAAGGGGCCATATCAACCCATCCCATAACCACTCATTTCATGTATAGCGCCACCTAGTTAAAAATGAAAAAGCAAAAATTAGGTGTTGTAATTCCAATATCTCTGGCTGACATGGTCATAACTGCACGAAATTGAAAGTGTAGGATTATTATGACACCCTCTGAATGCATGTTTCGTGGACTTTCATTCATGGGGGGCCATACAATAAATCAATGTATGTGTAAATTTAGTGACTGTACACAAACAGAGTTTTCTGTGAATATCTTGAGAACCGTAGGGCCTAGGATGACCAATTTTTTGCATATGTTTGCCTCCAGGGGCCATGTTAACCCATTCCGTATGCACACATGTGCATAAACAGATACACACTCACACATATTCACAATAATCATACGTATGACACATACACACGCAGTAGACATACTGTATGTACGCATGCATGCACATGCACACACACAGGTGCACACACACAAGAACACACATGCACACACACACACACACACACACACACACACACACAATTCAAGAATTTCTCAGAATTATGAACGGGCAAGATGGAGGTGGGGTTGTATAAAATGTATTTTACATGTGACATCTATGAACTAATCATGTTTTGGTACTTGTTGTCTAGCAGATACCAGTGAGAATTGAGTGTGCATAATGCAATTCAGTGAGACAGTTAGAATCATATATGCCTTTCTCCTTTTATTTTTAGCCAGCAGCCAGACCAGCAGATACCCTGACTTTGCTGAATTACTGAAGCTAAGAAGGCGTAGTTAGTACTTGGATAAGAGACCTCCTTGGAAGAGTAGGTTCCTGCTGGAAGTGGTGTTGGAGGCTGGTCCATATAACCTTTGTAGTGATTGACTGTGCAAAGTTTGATGAAGATCCTTCAGCCCCCTTGCAAGATATTGCGCAAACACTGTATGACATGTACTGTAGGACCCCATGTGACCTTGAACTTTGACCCTCAGTCTTTGATTACCCAATCAGTCCATCTAGTCTTTGTAGTGATTAACTGCACCAAGGGTGATGAATTTCCTTCATCCCCTTTGGGACAGAACGCTTGGAGACACAGACAGACAAATGACTGAGAAACAGTATACCTTCCGGCCCAAATATCAGTGTACTGTACACTCATTGCATATCAAATCTGTCAGGTGAAAAACAAAAAAATGATGTCTCTTGTACCACTTACTGTATCTAGCCAATAGAACTGACAGGAAAGTGTACGATCTGTGACAGTAATGACCTTTGTTGGCTTTGTTTGTTTGTTTGTTTATCCCTTTATTCTACATGTAAATTGATCATGTCACTTTGTTGTCAAGTTTCTTTGAAGTATTTATACTGTACATTTGTATGTTGTGGTGGGTGAGTGTAAGTTTTGCGACAATGACCCCGAAAGTGTGGAATTTTACCTTCTGCAAAAAGTCATGTTGTTGTTAGTAATTTTTAAAAAAGATCTGAAAACATACCTGTACAGGAAAGCTTTTAGTTAACTCATCTTATCCTGTAGACTACTTTTTCAGATTATTCTACATCTGCTGCTATTGGAGGGCGCAGCCAGCCAGAAGCAGATGGGCTCCCCCTATTAAGTCAGGTTCTGCTCAAGGTTTCTTCCTGGAATATGGGAGTTTTTCCTTGCCACAGTTGCCATATGGCGTGCTTGTGGGGGGTAAGAGGGTTAAGGCTGCCAGTCTTATGACGTCATTTTCTATATTTTTGATATGTTGCTGAGTGGATCATAAACGGCCCCTAGCAATGAAGAAAAGTGATTGATAATGACTGACTGACTATAATAAAGCTTATAATAAAGCTTATTATAGTACCACATCATACTTTTGCTATTTCTTCTCTTTCTTAAGTCATGTCTTTGTCACTGTTTGGGCTCAGGATCTGAGCCCAATATAGCATTGCAAACCAGCAGTTCCGCTGCATAATTATAGGGGACAGTGGGTGTTTTCGCCTACTTCTTGGCCACATGCATATCTTGCTTTACCAGCACAAACTTGCTACAGCTACTCAGGAGTCAAATAGGCACTAAAATGCATATACGCATGTACACGAGACAGAAAACTGATCATTCAACTAAATTAATCATAAATGTATTTGTGCTTGTTATTATTGATATATACTTTATACATTTTCATTTCCTGATAGTAGGTTATCTTGAAGTATGTGGAGATTTACACATGTAATTATATCCTGTCACTGTAACTTTCCTTGTATACCCATACTGTATGTGGGTGTGTGTAAAATATTTGTGCGTATAGATTTTGTAAGACCTTAAAGGCTTTATTAAAAATGATTCATATAACAGAGGGTGTGAAAATATGTAAAATGATGTGTAAAAAACTGCATTTGATTGTGGAACAAACTACAGAAACCTCAGCAATACAACTTGTGGTCAATCAGTGGTGTTGGTGATCTGTTGGACAAAAGAAGAACCACTCAAGACACAAGATAATCACTCATTCATGGCTTTTAGGAACACAAAGATATGTAAACTGACAACTCTTCTAATGAAAGCTTGAGTACAGCATTTTTATTTCACCAGTTTTTCCCATAATATACTGTATCTTTACGTTGTTAAAAAGGTGTTAGGCAGTAATGACAAATATGATTCAAGTTCAATATGATTAGTTACAACATTTATTTAACATTTGTTTATGGCAATCTATTGTGCCTATTCGCACATGCTTTTTCGCCATGTTTAATTTCCAAAAAGCACATGGAAGACCGAACAAATCCATAATTATGTGAGGAATTCCTGTACAAACACGGCATCTGTCACTAGCATACTTCATGTGTTCCAACATGCCCATTCTATGGGGACTGCGGTAAGTGTGTGGCCGGGTGCTTGAGACAAGGGAAAGGTAAAACAACAGTAGGAAGACACATCGGCGCATAAGGTACGAAAGCAGTTTCATCACACTGCAGTGGGCACATAAGGCATGCAGATAAGCCCTACAGTATGTGAGTGTAGGCATATCCATCCATTCTTTCATTCATTCCCCATACTTATTAGTTGATAATTCATACACAGTTATACATATGTGATACGATCTAGGAAAACCCACCACACGGTGCACTCAAAAATCCCTTTTTACTCTCTCTAGTGAAATTTCACCAATTTAAGATTCTGAAACCATCCTAGCAACATTCTGGATATTGTCTCCTAGCAAAATCCAGGATACCATCCTCCCATCTAGGATGGTATTAGAATCATAAGTTGGTAAAATTGCACCATGTGGTGGGTTTTCCTAGATCGCATCACTTATGATTAATAACTTAACGTACACTGGAAAGAAGTTATATTGGCTTCAAATGCAATTTGCAGTCAAAGATTGTGTCAATTTTTTTGGTATAAAGATACAGCAATGTGATGTCAAAAAGTGTATTGCAACTATTGTATTCCTGCTGTAATGGATTTGGTCATATTCAAAAGGTCACTTAGTATGCTTTTACATTGCAAGTCAGAAAGTTAAACGGAATATAGCCATTTTGTCAAAGGTAATTGAGTCTCAGTTCAAAAGAAATTCCAAAACTGCCATTAAGCAGAATGGACACAAACATAGAAGTTCTTCAGCTCCTCCCAATAGTGCAATTCCTCTGAGAAGCTGTAGGAGCAGACCACGTCTTTGCACGTGGTCTTTATGGTTTGCACCACGCAGACGGGCACCTTATCAAACAACAACTCCGCCACCACGGTGATAGTGGGTTTCTTCTGACTGGTGATTAGCAGCTGGATCTGGTCCTTGTTCAGAGGCTCTGGAGAGGCGCTGTAGGAGACCATGACGTTCAGCTTGTCGTCTGCTGAGGGTACCGCAAAACGGCTCCGGCCTGTGAAGCACTGGAAGTCCTTCTTGTTCGTGAACAGGCCGGACGGGGAGCAGAACACACGGACTGACCAGCGCACCCAGTCGTACTTCTTCTTCAGGGTCTCCACGATGGTGTCGGCCAGCTCTTTATTGGATTTGTCGCAGTTGTCTCTGACCACTCTTTTGACATCTATCTCGGCCTGTTTTGGGAAGCTGTTGATGCAGTCCTCGATGACGGTGGTCATTTTATTCTGAACAACCTTCATCTTCTCCCCCCAGTCTCTAAGCAAATCCTCCTCCTCATCATTCCCCTTGAGCGCACTGTATCCCATTAAAGCAATCAGGCCAACACAGAACAGTTTTTTAAGCCTGGCACAGAAGTCCTCCAAGACACGACGGTCCTTCTGCTCGTAGTTCAGTGTGATCTCCAACACAGACTCTCCAGAGAAGTTATCTCCCGTGACAGCGCCGAATAGGGTGATCAGGTTTTTGTCACCTCCAGTCTTGCTGAAGTGCTCCAAGAACAGCTTCTTCTTGACCTCACGGAATTTAGGCTTGGCATTGAGGATGTCCATGTACTTACGGAACTGGTTGGTCAGATTCTCCTCCACAGAGAAATAGGCAGCATCTGCCGCACTCTTCTTGATCTCCTCATTGATGCGCTGGATCTCCTCGGAGGCCACCTCTAGCCTGTCCCGTACCTTCTGGAACTGCTCCTTCATGTACTCTGCCTCTTTGCTCTCAACGTTGTCCAGGGCCAGCCTAATAATGGGTGCTGCTATAGCGAAGACAGGGAACAGGTCTCCTGCAATGCTGGCCACTACCTCTGCCCCTTGCTCAAACACATCCATGACGGTCTCAACCACATTCTTCTTGTCGGCCACAAGGCGCTGCAGCTGATCGGCCATCTTGTAGAATCTGCTCTATAGGGTCGGGGTTCTGCAGAAGAGAAACATGAAAATTGTGCTATGGACATTTCTATTTTTGACTGTGGGAAGTAGTATAATAGTCGAAATAGGGTAATATAACTATATATAAATACAATTATATAGGTTGTCTAAATTATGCTTACAGTCATGTAATTGTTATAATAAATGGGTAATCTGTGTACTTACATATTAGTATCCTGGTATGTTGCCTGCTCTGCGTGGACACGACGTAGTGTGCGTAGACCCAGCTGGGCTGGCTGTGTGAGCTGATAAAAAGGTATCACAGGTGAGCTATGAGGCAACAATGTGAAGAAAATCCCACCAAAGGAAAATCTGCCTTGCTGTAAGGTCTAAGTAATTGGGCAAACAACAGGTAATGGGTAAGAGGTAAACAATGAGCCTGTCTAGTAAGAAATCAAATAATAAATCATGAAAACAACATTTACCTTTTTGTAAGTTGAAGTTTGATTCAAAGACTCACAACTGCTCATTCTTTTAATTAATAAATGTTTTAAATAAGTTTTACTCAATTCCTATGTAAGTGGATGAATAGGCTACCAGCTCAGTGCCAGGTAAAATATTAAAAGTTGCGTCTAAAACACAGTGGCCCTCATGATCTTGTTACATACACACAGCCAACGATATGAGTGCAAAATATTATTATATAAACATTGTATTTATATTCAAACAGGAATCCTTTTAGCACATAAATACTGCCTTCTCAGGGCAACTCTGGGCGTGGAGAATGATTAATTGAGGTAGCTGAACTTGCCGGGCAGGACTACATTTTCCAAAGCACCTCAGACAGTAACCATAGAAACAAGACAATGGAAAATCTTTTGTCAGCCATTCTAAACAAATCTACTCAGTGTTCCCAAGGGTTTTAGTTTAGCTTGCTGAATGAGCATAATATCTTCATTTTTCAGGATTATACAGTTTTTGATCATATACAATTGTTGTATACAGATATGTAATGTAAATGTAAAGCATGCAGTGTGTGTGTGTGTGTGTGTGTGTGTATGTGTTCGTCTACTGTATGTCTGTGAATGTGGGTGTGTGTGTGTGTCTCTGACTGTGAGTGTAGATGCATGTGTACATGCACACACCAACATTTAAAGTTATCACAGGAATATTGTCATCCTGCCTGTATTCCCACTTCAAAACCAAAAAGCGCTGAAAGTCATTAGTAATCTCCACAAAATGGGACTACGGAAGGGAAAAGCTTCAGAAGGAAGAAAATGGTGGAAAGCGATCATGCTTATTTGATTTAACCTAGCATCCACTTGTGCTGAAACAGTTATTATGTCAGCTATCCACTTCAGCACTCCTCCCCTGGGTGACTGGGGAGTGTCTTTTCCGTGGCAGGGGAGTCTCACTCCTCATCAGCAAAGTGGTCGTTTTTCTGCTCTAGATTAGAATATCAAAATATAGCTTCCAATGATGAATCCTGAGTGGCATTAGAGACCAAAGTTTATGACTTCATACCATGTAGGTTAATGACTTACGTAACTAATGTATGAGAACATAAAATGCTTAATGTATTGCAGGAGACATCATCATTATACATAAAGTATTCTGCTACTGGACTTGTACCATTTCTTCAACAAAGCTAGCCTATCTAATCTACAATGCTTATCTAACGTTTGGATGGCACCCCTTTCTTGCGCTGCTCACACGTTCGAACCAAACCTACTTTACCCCGGAAGAGGGCCCAGTTATATTTCACGAAGTTAACATTAGGCTACAAAACTCTTTCCTTGGCTGTTAAGTATTCCAACACAACTTATGTACAGCAGCGTTATTCAATCGATGTCTCAGACGAAATTAAAGTTATTTAGAAAGCGAATATTTTCTAGACAAACTTTTTTATGACGATAACGCCCCTTAATGTGTTAAAAAATAGTCTGTTAAAAGACCGAACGTAGCCATTGCATACATTTACATCTTCTAGTGTCGATTAGGCTATTTTGTCAAAAAAAAAAAAGGTGTCAAACTTTGACTCACCTTTATATCTTTACAGAACGTTGTTTTTCCGTAAGGAGAGAAGTTTGCCCTGCCTGTTTTTCTCTTACGTGGTCATGTGGTCTGCGAAGTGCAGCTCATAGATAAACTGGCACACCCATTCCGGGAGAGAAGTCTACCAGTGAGTGTACTGACATAGTGAAACTTCGGGCTGCCATTTACTGTAAGCTACCATGAAAAGCCACTTCATGTCTTCTCCACTCTAATTAGGCTAGTGCACTAGCAGAGTATTACCCTATTTCCTCAGACATTTAGCCTGTGTGGTAGCCTAGGCTACAAGCTAGTATAGGAATAGCCTGTAATTTATCTGCCAATGTAGCCCTATAAAACCAATGGCATTTATCACGTTATGACCAAGAGTAAAATTGTTCAGATGGCTGTTAACTACAAATGAAGCTAGGCCTAGCCTATATATTAAAAGTAAAAACATATTCATCAAGTACCTGTTTTATGACATTTATTGTTGGTTTTGAGTTTAACTTGATCAATGCTGTCTGCTGAAAAGCAGTTACAAGTAGTACACAATATGATGAAAATATGAACATATTTGGAGATATTTGACATCTTTATGGTATTTGATGTCAAATATTAAAAGTATAAAATTAGTTTTTAGCTTCTCATTACTTTCTTGAAAGCAAGCATCTTTTTGCAATTTAGTTCTATGAATCAAGTTTGATCAAGTTTTTAAAGTAGTGTATACATGCTCTTTGTCCATTCATAATGATTAAAAATGTATGAACACATGTCACCATGAAATCAATCAAAAAAAAAAAGAAAGACAAAGTATCTCAAGTCAAGAGTTGCTATACATCCAACTGTCTTACATATTCAAAGAATAACATTTATGACACAGGTATGAAAAACTGAACTGATTTCCGCATTTGTGATACCTCTCAGTGCAACTAGGCTACTCTGAATGGATACATAAGTAGGCCCTTTTGTGTATCCCATAATAATAGCATTCTGGCTGAAAGTTGTTAGTCTCCTCTACTTTCTTATATCGGCTCACGGCATGCACCAAACAGTTGGGCTGGCTGCCACACAAGGCCTGGGCCACAGACACCATGTTGCCCTTCAACTTCTGTTTCTCAATCTGATCCTGCAGGTGGTTCTTGTTGATAGGCTTTGGATCCGCGCTGAACGAAACCACCACCCGGATGTTGTTTTGGGTCAAGAGGTCAAAAAAGTTACCACCCCCACCACTGCCATGGTACTTCTTGCCAGCCAGCCAATTCCAGAAAAATATTCCACTGTGATTGAAAACTCGGATGGACCAGGAAACCCAGTCATACTTCCTGGTGAGGATCACCAGAAGAGATTTGGTGAATTCCGGGTCAACGCTGCCTGGTTTGTCCAGGAGCTCACGCTCTACATCCATCTTGGCCTGGACAGCGAAGTTCTGCGTGCAGTCGTCCACTGCGGCCTTCATGCGGTTCTCCACATCCTCCATCCGATCCTGCCACTTCTTGACCATGTCCTCTCCAATGACTCCGTCTTTCAGGGAAGCATGGCCCATGACTGCGATGATGCCCATGACGAACAGCTTCTTGACTCGGGCGCAGAACTCCTCCACCGCCCTCCTGCCCCGCTGCTCTGTGTTCAGCACCGTTTCCAGCATGGGGTCCCCGGAAATGTTCTCGCCGGTGACGGCGTTGTACAAGGCGTCCAGGTTCAAGTCCCGATCCGTGTTCTCAAAGTGGCTGATGAATTTCTCCTTCTTCTTCTCCTTGAACTTGGGCTTGGCATTGATGAAGTCTTGAAACTTCTCATACTGGCTGATTATCTGCGCCTCGCGGTCAAAGTTCTGCTTGTTCATGCTGCTCCGCTGCAGCTCCAGGGCGATCTTGCCGATTTCATCCTGTATGCCCTCCAGCTTCTGGTTGACCTTCTCAAACTGCTCAGTCAAGTACCGTGCCTCTTTCCCATCAGGGTTACTGAGGATCTCTGCGGAGGCCACAAACACAGCTTCCAGGATGGGGTGGAACTGACCCACCGTGGAGGCCAGCACCTCACAGCCTTGGCCCATGATCTCCACTCCTTTCTCAATCTTGTCCCTGTTCTCCAGGACCCATTCTTCGACACGATTCATTATGCACCACAATTAAAAAGGGGGCTCGATTTGCCTCCTTTTTCAGCTCAGTGATGTCTGAAATCCTGTAAGGGAGAGAGAAGATGCAAAACGAACATCATCCAAACTGCGGTGAAAATGAAAATCAATGGCTAAGATCAATAGACATTTCAAATGGATAGATTGAGTTTCGCATAGGTCACATGGGTTAAATATAATCCAACACAAACTGGACCTTTGAGATCAAATCTTTGAGACCAAATATCAACCATCAATAAAACACAAAGAAGAAAACACACACGCTTCACATTTAAAACACAGCCAAGTAAACTGGCTTTTGATCAAGTGACAGTGGTACAGGATTTGTCAGAACTTGTTGGAGTCGCCTAGCCACACCCTTTGAGCAAATAGAAATGACAGGAACAGATAAGGACCCTGGTGTAATTGGGCTCATCCAAACTATATGTTAAGATCAATTTATTTTGAAGTTCATAGCAACACAAACTGAACATAAAATGGTGGCTATGTTCTCATAGTGATGGCAGAGTTGCGCAACACTCAATGCAGGACTTTTCAAAAGACAATTTATGGCCCAAACAATAACCAGGCACTAGAGCAAACACAGATGTCCTTAACATGGCTGAAAGGGGAAGACTTTTACACTTATGAACATTTCAGGACGTTTCTGGGTAGTTTAAATACACAGGGGAGATGAGCTCACACACATATCTCATTTCCCTGGGCTCTATATTCACTACAGAAAAAGGCACACCCTGATCTGAGAAACCCTTTCCCACTGCACTTGAATGAAAACCACTCTCTGTCCAGTGCCATGTTAACACTTAAAGCCCCATGGAGTATAAGTATAAGTATATACTGTATACTCTACAGATGCATTGGAAAAGATGGAGTAATTAAAAAAAATTGCCCACAGCAATATCATGTGAAATACAAGTAAAAATTAACAATATTATTTATTTTGTACTTGTACTCTATTCTAATCTAATCTAATCTAATCTAATACCAATTATGCCCTTTACCAAGGTCAAGGGGAACTTCAAAAGCAGTCATGTGAGGTTGAGATTGATTACCGACATCATATCTATACTTACACTGCTTTAAAATGGTATATACTTTTTCTTTAACCCCTTTGTGTTGAAACTGCATTATGATCTCAGAAATATTTGGAGGAGAAACATACTTACTGAATAAAAGATCCTGATTTTGGCTTTGTTATTTCAAGTCTTCTTTTGAAAATATGGTCACTTTGACCATCAGCTTCACAAAAAAATGGGAGTAGAAAATGTCCTCGTAAATCTAGCATCTAATTAATTTGATCATTCATCTGATCGGATAAAAAATAAAATGTGCCACATCTCTTTGCAGTATGAAAGAGAAAAAATCCAAACTGCGCATTATAGCTCATTCCACTGAGACCAACACAAGCCCACACAACACAGCACCACATCCCTGTGCCATAATCCAGCTGTATTTTCACACAGCATGACAAACCCTGTGGCAGTCAATATTGATTTAACAACAACATCCTGCAACTGAGCAGCCTATAATCAGCTCATTATGCTCCAACAACACTTCTTGCTTGTCAACAGAGACATGTGTCATTTATTTCATTTAGTGATTAAGATTTTTTTGTTTTATCCAATGTTTAGAACTCATTGCCATATTTGTATCACCCACAGTGACAGGAAAGATGACTAGATAACACATTTCCTTGTGTAATTAAAATACAGATAGGATTAAGTTATCAGAAAAATTAAATATGCCTTTTTAGAGGACTCACCACAATTCCTGAAAAATGTTGCCACTGAGGTGTTCTCCGACAGATCTCAGCTGTGCCTCTGAGCAACAGCCTCCCAGGGCTGGGATGTATATATAGACTCCCCTCAGTATGGCACTCCCCCTTCAGATTGCCTCCTTCCCCTCCAAGCATTCCATGGAACCCTGTCTAGGATGATAGGCAGAGACGGAGACTGATAACATCCTGTAAACACTCTCCCTGGAGAGTGAGAGAACGCAGCACATTCACACAGCAGAGCATCTGAAAAAAAAAGAAGCAGAAAAAAAAACTGGCTGGCTAACGGGAGCCCCTTCTGCAAGGGCACGCAGCAGAATCACAAAATCCTGCCTTGTTGAGTCTCCACTGAAGTTGCCATGGCCACATGTCTGGACTTAAGAAAGGGAAAAGATATGCTGCAGTGACATACTGTAGTTCCAAACTCGTGACATCACAATGCTTTGGCATGTTACACAGTGCACAGCTTTTCCATATGTACACAGGAGATTTTCATATCTTTGAATATGCAAAGCAGAAAATTCTGCTCTGCTTGAAACTGTGATGTGTACTGTTTTGTCGACCCTCCTTTGCCTACTTCTTTATTCATGTTTAGTTATGTCAAAGGATGCATTTAGACATTGCTGTGAGGGGGTGGAGAATGCTCTCAATCAGTTATGCCACAACAGTCAGGGCTTAGTGAAAGACGCCACTGTCTCTCCATCCCCAGCAATGAACGAAACACTGAGCCATAGCCTTTGTTCAGCCTCTCACTGTGTGACCCATTAGCTGCTATGACTAATCACTACAGTCCAACAAGGATGGAGGGAAGACCGGACGTGGTCTGTGGCTATTGGTCCGCAAAGGCACTGGCAAGCCGTGCAATATGTGGGCGCGCTTTGGGTTTGCTTGTGTCTGTCGTGTCGCTGCTAGATCTCGCACTATGCTAACTCGTTACCATCAGAACTGTGATCATGCCCTCGCAGTAGCACAGCGGTATGTGGTGGCGTGATGGGTGGCACAAGCTGGTGTGGGGTAAACACCCCCTGGCTCGCCTTAGTGCGACAAATGAGAGCTCCATATGGTGATATAGTATACGTATAATGCATAGTATATGGTCATGCCTGCTCTGCAGATCAGTTTTATCTATCTATCTATCTATCTATCTATCTATCTATCTATCTATCTATCTATATACTGTATGGCTTATTATTTAAGAATTTGTGTATTTTATTTGGTATTCTAACTCATTGCATTGTATTGCTGTTAAATTGTATTTTATTATATAACTAGTGCATACTGCAATTACATGATTATACTCTCATCATGCCAGCAAAGTCTTTGGGTGATTCTAGATCAGATATTATCATTATGTGGACTCAAAGTTTACAGTGCAAAGGTCAGCCCTGCAGATGAAATACAATTCAATGTGATTGCCAGTATGGCATGAAAGGGACTGCGTTGGCATGTGTTGTTTTTGCATTCGCAGCAGCAGAAGAATGGAATGCATTAAGTTAATGACAACCAGGTGAACTAGGTGTGCCAGACGAGAAACTGTTTGCACCACATCTGGAGTGTCTGTGCTTTGCCAAATGATCGCCCTCCTCATTCAGGTTGCTTGTGACCGTTAACTGGAATTACCCACTTTAATGTTCATGTCAGTATTCATTTGAAATAAAGTAAACAAAAGAGTAAGGTGATTATGTTGGGCATTTGCACATTTGCCTTGTATGCGTAATTAGACAAAAAAAAACATTCTGTATTTCCTACATTTTGTAAGTTATTTGTAAGAATAAGCTGAGTGTTTGAACAGTGAATCATATTGGATCTTTGACATTGCCAGTCCTACAGTTTCCTGCTGCCACAAGATGTCACTTTAGTTCAACCAGCAGACGTCCTAAATCCCTCTCTCTTGTGGATACAATTCTACATAATCTAAAAAAAAACATTTGTTAGGGTTTACTTTTCCCCTGATTGTTGCAAGACAACTGACTCAAGACATGATAAATCTGACATGAACATCTGAGCATCTCGCCTGCCTCCAAATTGCATTTAGGAACAGTTACTATTTCCTGGAGAAAGTCTAACAGCAGAGATGACTTATGGGTCTTTAGAACATGAGCGTGCTGGGGCGAGTCTGCAATAAGCAGAGTGTGATTAACATAAGCCCTGAGATCACAGGTGTGGGAACCAGCCATGCACCTGCATTAAGTGCAATTGACCGTTAAAAGGGAAACAGGTTCACCTGCTGCCACTGCAGTGGATCCACGTTTGCATTAGTGGATAGATATTTGTTTCCAGAGTTTAAACTGTGGATATATGTATTTATAGTGGTATAAATCATACATGATATTGCAATAATCATTTCTGTGCTGTAACAAATAAACAAAGGCAAAATTGTGTTAGCTTTAGAAGGTAAGTATGAGATGACTGGTACAGTGTCAGGGATGGATTACTGCATGGGCCTACCGGGCCCAGGCCCAGAGGCCCATGGGGTCAGGGGGCCCTAAAGCCCAAGCCTTTGCAGGGAATCATTGCCTCAATATCAACAAATCAGGATGTAGGCTATGAATCTGATTGAATTTAGTATTGGCCATCCCCAAAAAGCACCAAAATACAGGAAATCACATCAAACAAATTAAAAAAATTCTGGGGGAGGACCCCCAAACCCCCCCTCCCACATATACAACAATAAGTGGGGGGCCCTTAATACATCTGGGCCCAGGGGCCCAAAAGTTCATAATCCGCCCATGTACAGTGTAGATGAGACAAAATATCAATATTATTGTCAATATATCCTATTGTTTTTGCAATACATTATTGGACCACCAAATATTGATATTACATTCATGCATGGACATAAGCATAAATGCTGAAATGTGTCTAGAAATATTTTTGCTAATTTTGAATTATTTGTAGATTTCTGTGGAGGCACTAAGCTAAAATGCTGTACTCTGCACACTGTTTCAAGTATATTGTGAAATGCAGTGAATACATTATTCCAGATGTTTGCATTATTATCGTTATCTTGGGCAAAGTATCTTAACTGTATCGATTCGTGAGTTACTCTGTGATTCCAAGCTCTAACTCAGAGTACATGTGGCCTTGGTAACAACTTGAAGATTAAAACAATGTTATATGAGAATGTACTGATAGACCGATTTTGTGACAGGTCGTCAGTCTCCTTTGACTTGGGGCTCCATTAATGTGGGAGAAATTTAAGAGGGGCTTTCAGTCTCCCGCTGAAAAGCAACGGTGTCAATGTTTTCACAGATGAAGTGACCTCAAGATGACCAATAGGAAACCCAGATTTCCTTGGGGAAATATCTGTGTGGCCCTGGTGAAGGTGAACATCAACCACTGTTCTAACTGTGAATCACCAATGAGGTAAACACACTGTCTCATGGAGTCCACTACATTTGCATACAGAAACTAAACTGTTTTGGACTATATGTCCACATGTCTCTACATGCTTTTCACAGTTCCAAGTGAAATCGAGGAATCTTATTTTAAGGTGGGCTGTCCAGTTATGACATGAATAGGCTACTTTCTTGAACCTTAACATAACATGCTAGTGGCATTTGGTTTACATTTACAATCATTTACTAAAATAGTGCGGATGAAGCTCCACTTCTTGAGCATTAACAGAGGGTTCAGTCCGTAAAACTGTAGTCACCAAAAACAGAGCATGTCTGCCATAAACCGCTGGTGTGACAGCATTGTCCTTGAACATGTTAGAACATGCCTCAGGATCTGAGGAGGCAGATGTTTCCAGGTCAAAGAGATCCTGGTGCTGAGTGAGTCAATGGGGAAACTCCAGTTACACCGTGCGGGAGGGCCAGGGATCGCTGTGCATGCCAAAATTATGGTGTTCACTATTCCCTCGGTAGACAGACAGCCTGAGAGGAAGCTGTGGAGAAAGATAACTCATGAACTCAAGAGGAAATCTTTTGTGAAATCATTTTGTGGCCTGAATCTCACTTACAGATTTTTTTCCCTGCACTTTCAATCCCAAATATGAACTGTGTGCTGTGTGTCCAATCACTGACAGCACTGAGGGGAATCCCTGCTCAGTTCAGCTCAGCCCTTGTGATCATACTGTGATGTTTGATTTTCACTCCCATTATTTTGGCATAAAGGGATGAACAATGACTCCTGAATGGGGTTTCAAATAGAAAATATTAACTGTGAATGCAAAGATTCAAAGAGTTTCTCTGTGTTTCAGTATGACTTATTGTCCTACATCATGGTTTTGGAATTTAACCTTGCCAAATCCAGTACATGATTGTTGATAAACAAACATTACCCATACTTTTGTGAAATCAAGGGAATTCTTAATACTTATTTCAACACACACATGCTGTTGTCATATTGTACTGTAATTGGTAATATGTAGAAGAAAGCCCTGCACTGGCATATGTTGTATTTTCCCGAGATTTGATTCCAGTGCCACAGTGCTCCAGTGATAACTCATCTCTAATGCAGCAGTGGTGTCTGAAGCAACCTCCCTTCTTTGAATACTTTGTTTTCTTGGAATTAATAACAGTCACATTTGTGCCGGGCACTGCACCCGCACCTTGGCAACGGCTCCTGGGGGAGGAGAGGATGATTTGTCCCACTTTTGCATGATCCCATCACCCAGGTCACCCTCTCCTACACAAACACGCTACTTCTCTTCTTAGTTGCTCTGCATTGGCTTCCTATAGAATTAAATTCAGAATTCAATTCAAACCCCTTACTCTGGCCTGTAGGACTCTAACTGGATCTGCTCCTTGCTATTTCAATTCCATGATCCAGCTCTACATCCCCAATCCCCCACTGCGGTCCTGTGATGAGCATCTGTTTTCCACCAGCCATAAATGGTACAGTAGGAGGTCAAATTCAAGACTCTTTTCCTCCATGGTTCCAAATTGGTGGAATGAGTTGCCTGGAGTTCTGCGTTCCTGTGATAGTTTTGGATCATTCAAGAGGGGTCTAAAGACTTATCTATTCAATTATGTTTTGTATATTTAGGGTATTTGTTTATTTTCATCATTGATTATATGACATTATTGCAACGTTATTATTACTATTTTGCTAAATGTTGGCTTACCAACTTACTGTTCATTTTAATTATTGTAAGGTTCTGTAAGTCGCTTTGGACAAAAACGTCTGCTAAATACAACAACCATAACCATAACCATAACTATAGCCATAAACACGTCTTGCATCAGCACCCAGCCCTGCTACTGCCTGCTGTCCCCTCCCCTGCGCTGCTCTCCTCTGGGCTGGGCCACACCTCAGCAAAGATACTCAGGTTAATGAGTGTGGAAGTGGCTCATCCTGTTGAGGAAAATAAGCTTCCAGACATTTAACCTTACAATGATGAAAAATAATTTTCTGGTATGATGTCGCATTTTGTGTATCTTGTCTTGTCTCGTCTCAGGTATTTAACCGGCTTTGTTTACAATTTGCAGGCCTTGAAAGAGGCCCTGAAAGACACATATTCCTAATCCCAAGAATGCTCAGGAATCCTGGGAAACATCTCAAAGCATTATTTCTTCTAAATAAAAAGAGCTTAATGCACCTTCTATCAAAATTTTGCTATTTTTGTGCTATTTTTGCAAAACATTCTAAAACATATAGGTTTAAATAAGACTCTACAGTGTCATCGTAGTAGTTCTGGAAGTGCATTCCACATCAGTATGCAGTGCACATAGCACAGCCAGTAGAGACAGTTCTTGAATCCAAATCCTCAATAAGACCAACAGAACCAATCTGTTAGACGCTTTAGATCAATACAAATCCACGCAGGACAAGAGAAAACAGAGGAGTATTCACACACTGCAAGATGTCATTGATTGGACACAAATTTACATTAGTCTCTATGCCCCTATACAAAACAAGGAAATAATCTTCTACCTTTAGGCTAAATGCAAATGTTGTGCTTAATTTAAATCCCACCATGTTGAAGCTGCAGGATTTCCTCTGTTTGTGACATCACTCTCTTTGCATTAGGGAGAGAAGAGCACATGTTATAGTGAAAAGTATGTAAGGGATAATGTATTATGTAAGGGATAATGTATAGAACGCCGGTCATTACTGGGAAAATAAGTCCCGACAGGGCGAACCGGACCCCGACCCGCAGCGGAGGGGTTTTGTTCCGCCCTGAAGGGACTTATTTTCACAGTAATGACCGGCGTTCTATACATTATCCCGCTTATTATACGGCTACTTGCCAAAACGAAATAATAAACTCCCCACGATATGACTTTAGCCTACATAACCTAGCCTATTTGTTACCGTTCATCGTGGCATTTGCTGAGAAACAAATAGTTCGCAACAACACACGCTGAACTTGAATCAAACATTCTTGAGAACACAGCTGATCAACCGTCTGCTTTCACGTTTGAATGAAGTTCCAGTCCTTGCATAGTGATATGAAAGACATTAATCAGAAGCACAAAACCCGTTGCCATTGACAGCGGTGATTAAATGCTTTGCCGGTTATTTATGTAGATTTAACATAGGCCCGAACGTTGGGAAGGCCCATTCATGTGAATGGAACTTTCTGCAGCACTCTGAAGAGCCGTGTAATAAATAAAAGTAAGGGATAATGTATTATACTGTCTGCCAGTCATCATTGGGAAGTAAGTGCCGACAGAGCGAACAGGACCCCGATGCGGAGACATATAGCAATGTTATTATACTCATTAGAGGTGAATAGTGAAATGTAAAAATTCTCTCCATTGACTCACACTACATGACCATTGATCAATATTGTGTGCTTCGCTGAAGAGCCGCATTTGTATAACATGGTTTACATTTCACCAAGGCTAAGCAGGGTTCGCATAGTTTATCCTTTGTTTACGGTTATTGTTTTCAGGAATTGGTTGGACATAAAAAAAACTGCAATGTTATACTCATTAGAGGTGAATGGTGAAATATAGTAACAAATCTCTCCATCGACAGTGCATGACATAATTGAAAATGCCCACAGTGTCACTTTAAATGAGTAATCTGGTGTTCCATTTAAGAGAACCGATATCATTGATAATCTTTGATCAATATAAGTGCATTAAAATAAATAATTAATTAAAATACTAATTCCAATTGCTTGTGGATTTCCTGCATGTCAGTTTTACTCAGTCCCACATTGCTTCACCATTCACACGGTCTGGTGGGAAGAACCTATTTACCTAATAGTACTATTCACTTCAGTGAAATACAGTGGGCCATTTTTAAATAGGTCACACAAATGTTTCAGTATGCTGTCTGAACAGAGCATAAACAAGAGAGTGGTGTGTGTGTGTGCGAGGGAATGAGAGATAGAGAGAGAGAGAGAGAGAGAGAGAGAGAGCAAGAGAGAGAGAGATAGCACACCTCACAAGAGAGAAATTACAAGGGAGCCGGTACAGAGATCAATATACCGATTACAACTTTAATTTGCTAATGGTTTTGTGGACAGAAGTGTAGCAGCAAGCGTACAGGTTATTTATAGCTTTTTAAAGGGACCTGTCTGCCACATTACTGTCTGAAACTAATATTTTTGAATGTTGCAGAGCTCCGGTGTCAGGAAATGAAAGTCCAGCTATTGCTTCCTGTTTGGAGGAGTTCATTGCTCACAGCTGTGGTGTTTCCTAATCTTCCATTGCCCCCCTCCTGTCCTTTCTCATGCATTCACTCTCCCTGCCCCTCCCCCCCGGGACAGTCCCAGCATGGCCCCATGCACTAAAACCCACTCCGACACGCTCGGATGTGGCCACACCTGATCACTCTTTCCTACTTTAAACATATTTCTCTTTCACTCTTTCACTTTAAAACTATACAGACTTTCCAGAATACAGTAATATGCTGTAAAACGCTTCGTATCTTTCGTAGACGGGGTGTGTTGGTTTATGTTTGCTGTGGTGGGCATCTCTGCTACTGCAAGGGCCTGCGCTGACAAGACAGGCTGATATACTGCAGTTGCGAAGGACAGGAACTCACGGCGGGAGAGAATGGAAGGGGGGATGGTTTGGCTCGTCTTCAAGAAATAAGGAGAGGAGAGAAAACGGGAGAGAGAGAAACAAGGAGGAGTATAACTAGAATAGGATAGGGAAGGGAGAGATAGAAAAGAGGGGGAGTGTGTGTGTGTTTGTATGTGTGTGTGAGAGAGGGAGAGAGAGAGAGACAGAGAAATCAAGTAAGTGAGTGAGAGAGAGAGAGAGAGAGAGAGAGATTCCTGTGTGCTGACGTATGGCAAAAACTGCAGGGGTGCATAGTGTGCAGGGGTTTTTGGGTCAGTGGAAAACACAGAGGTGGGTGAGGGGAAGCATTACACTCCACAGAGGCAGTCTGGGTAACCCGGTGCACACATGAGAAGCATGAGGAGTTACATGGTTGCCATAAAGACGAGAGAGAGCTTATATTTGCCATTAATCTCAAATATTTGGAATAGCTAATGACAAACATGGAATGTCTGACCCTTACTACCCTGTGGGTTCACAGTGAGTGGACCGGAGTTGTGTGACCTTGATGTGTGTGTCCTCGTTCCAAAGCAGGCCTTTGATGGCCAATCTAGAGGGCTTCAGCAGGTCCTCTGCTGTGTGTCACTGAACAAATGTTTTAATGCTTTCTATCAGATTAGCCCACTTAAGCCGCAGGGCCCGGGTCGATGGTCCACTCTGACGGGGAGGTAATGTCATTACCCGCCCAGATCCAGGCAGGCTGGGCCGCCCTGCAATTGATCGACCTCCTCCTGAGGACCACTAATGCTGGCCTCCATAAAAATCACTCATTTGTTTATGAAATATTGATATTGGCTGATACGTCTTATCGGAGGACTTTGGGCCAAGAGGATTTACAGACTTTGGACCAAGAAGAAGAGACACACTAATCACGAGGACACACTAATCATGTGCAGCAAGGGATAAGTTAACAATAACTTAACAAGTTAATGGAGTACTGTGTTACGTCAGAGCAATTACATAATAAAGTAAATAGTAGTGAGTAGGTATACTGTAACTTGAAAGTAGTACAATTATTTTTTTATTATTTTTTTAAGTTTGAGAGACAATACAATTGCTCTCCCATCTGTCCTGTGGTCTGTTGATAAAGTATATTATCAGAATAACAAAGTAGCTCCTCTATCTTCAAATGTCATGCCAAGTGATAGTGATAGGGTAGCTCCTCTATCTTGAAATGTCAGCTCATCTGATAGTGATAAGAAATACATTTAAAATATTTGTCTGATGTAAACCTCTTCTGGAAGGGGCTACAGATAGTCCTACAGATACATAATACTTTTATTTTTCTAATTGAACCTGTGAGTGGACATCAGCCAATTCAGAACATTCAGAGTGTGTACACTGACTCCGGGCTCCACCAGCTACACCACTTCACCAAAACCTTGTTGATCTGTTTGTTGATAGCGCCCTCTGTCTCCTAAAGGCATTAAAGCAGCTTCACTCTTAAACTGACATGAGAAAACATTCCTCTCATAACTCATTTGCCTTCACCACAAAACAGGCAGCAGCAAAGCCACAACCTCCAGTTTGATGTCCAACATGTGGGCATGTGAGCAGTGACAGTGAGGATTCTGGCGTGGCTATAGAAAAGCCTTTATCAGGGATAAGAGCTTCATGGATCAATAACTGCAGCCAGGGCTCTGCCCACATGACCACTAATGAATTCAGGAGTTTCCAGCACGGTGTGTCTAATGGTCCATCTGATTTTTTTAATAATAACACTCGCACAAAGTGTTGTTTCTGGTTAACATACACATGCTTAGAAATCTGAGACATGTGTAAAGATTCACATACATAACATAATATATAATATAAATATAATGAAGCTGGCATTTCTATAGCAAGTCCGACCAGATGATGCAACAGTGACAGTGGTGTTTGCATGCAGTGGATATGAAATAGCACACATGTGTTGAAAATGATCTTCATGGTAGTTGTAGTCTATTGTTAAATATTCAGGTCATCATAGTGGTCATTGTGTTTAGTTTCACTACAAATATTCACAAGACATTCTCAACAGCTTCTTGATCTCTGGACATTTCAAATGAGGATTGGAAGACACTGCAAGAGTTTTACCACATGATTGTCACTACATGCATTTAAATGTTATTATTCCCCCCATTTCCAAGGGTTTACTGCACATACTCCTTTCAATTTAAATGACTGACAAGACAGGGAGCAGTATGGCCACTCCGACAACATTTAACGCCTCCTATTACAGACCCTGCAGCATAGATTTTGACACCATTGATTTACAACCGTGTGGTGCAGAAGCCCCGGTCTCTCTCTCTCTCTCTCTCTCTCTCTCTCTCTTTCTCTCTCTTTCTCCAGGCTAAGTTATGATGGATGGACCCCCTCCACTCCCCACCTCTAACATGCCTAACGAGTTATTGTACAATGCTGAGCACAGCACTTCGGAGCTTGTCTTTTTTATATTAGCAGTGCAAAAGGTTACTCGCAATCTATTACAGTATGGTGTACTGAGGCTCTGGTTTGAATATGCTGACTTATGTGCAAAAGCCAGTGATTAAATTACAAGCCGCTCTGAGTGGTGTTTGTGGCCACCAAAGAGATTTAATAGCAATATATGTCAACAGTTGTTTGCAAATTCTGTTTACACAAAACATGCTGCGCAAAATAGGCACCAGATATTCAATTACAGGAGGAGGGTGAGTGGAGGATGTAGGGTTCAGCAGAGTGAACAGCGCAATAGGACGCTCAGTTGAAGTGTTAAAGGAAATGCTATAAAAGCTAATGTGACTTGTTTAATTGAAAAAAGTAAATGACTGTTAGGCTTTGATTACATGCAGGGCATTTAATTAAAGGCATTTGAGCCTCAAAAGACAGTTTTAATGTGTAAAATAGGATTACATTAATTAAAGTTTTCATATACAAAATGTTTCTCTATGCTGAGGATAATATTTGTTACACACAGATGAAATGGATGTCAGTCTTTGGTCGTTTGAGATACTGAGTGAAGTGTAGCCTACTGAGTGCAGACACAGTCATCTGGGCTTATGGAGCCAGCAATGATTGTTTTCACGGTCCACAGATCCGCTTCCAGGCCCCCTTTCACCGTGGCGGTGGTAAGTAGGGCAAGCTGGAGTCGTACGGGGCCAGAACAGAAGGGCACTTTTGATAGGCCCATTTCCGTGAGAATGGTCTCTCTGGAGTTAGAGCTCTCTTCCTCCTGCTGTTGAACTCACTGTCACGACGCAGAATTTCAAATCACTCAAGAAGCGCTCTACAGGGTTAGCATGTGGAAAGAAGGCTGTTGCTGCCATTATACGAGGTAAAGTGCACTTGTTTTAAAATGGCTGATCTCACTATTTGAAGAGGAGAGATGTGCATATGACCATCATGTTCAGATTAAAGATGTACACATTACATATTTATGAGGTGTTGTCTTTACTATGCTATATTTTATTTTCTATATATAATAACTATAAGAAATGTCTTTTAGCAAGTCTGCAACTGAATACTTGAATGCTTTTTTAGTTAGGAAATAAATTAAGGCCAACATGAAATACTGTTATTGTTAGTCCATACATTTGCACACATATAAAGCCATACTCACAATGTTGGCTTGCGAAAAAATGACCATTTAAACCACTAATCTGGACTACAAGTTAACAAGTCGAAGCAAAGTTCTGTCAACAGCTGCCTTACTCTGAGTGAATACAAAGAGACACATTTTTGTGCCTCTCCCAGTAATGGCAGTCTTCCGGAAAGTTCCAAGCAGCACAGCTCTCCTTGTGGCGACTGATGGCGTGGACCACAAACCCGGCCAGCTGCTTCTGTAGGGCCTCCACCACTGCCTTGGCATCCGCCCTCTTCGCCGGCCCTGCCATCAGCTCCTGGATGCTCTCCTTGGGCACCGGCTGGGGACAGCAGCTGTAGGAGACCACCAGGTTGGTGTCGTTCACCTGCAGCACGTCAAACCAGCCCTGCCCACTCACCAGATGGAAGGTCTCCCCGGCCCTCCAGTTGCGGTAGCTGCTCCCGGAGTGGTTGATCACGCGGACAGACCAGCTGACCCAGTCATACTTCCGGACCAGGAAGTCCCGCAGCTCCTCGGCTACGTCCTGGAGGTTCTTGCTCTCCTTCTCCTTGACCAGCCTCTGGGCATCCAGGCACGCCTGCTCAGGGAACGCTGTCACGCACGCCTCGATGGCAGCTTTCATTTTGGTCTCAACCTCCTGGATTTTGCCGCTCCACTCCTGAATCTTTTCCTGCTCTTCTTCCTCCCCTTGGCTGAGGGCACAGTAGCCGAACAAGGCAATCAATCCCAGGCAGAAGAGCTCCTTCATCCGCACACAAAAGTCCTCCAGGACCCTCCTGTTGCGAGCCTCGTACCTCTCTACCACCTCCAGGATGGATTCGCCAAACGTGTTGGTGCCCATGAGTGCATCATGGAGGACACAGAGGTTCTTCTCCCCTCCTGTTTTGCTGAAGTGCTCCAAGAACAACCTCCTCTTGACCTCGCGGAACTGGGGTTTTGCCTCCAGGATGTCAACATATTTGCGGAACTGGTTGCGTAGGTTTTCCTCAACTGAAAAGTACTGGGTGTCCAGCCGGCCCTTCTTAATCTCACAGTCGATGTCCTCCAGTTGAGAAGAGAGGACGTCCAGCTGGTTTCGCACGACCAAGAACTGCTCCTTTACATAAAACACTTCTTTACTCTGCACGTTGTCCAGGGCAAGGCGGAGGACGGGGGCGGCGGCCTCGCAGAGAGGAAAGAGCTCCCCCACAGTGCTGGCTAGCACCTCTGCCCCTCTCTCAAACATCTCCATCACTGCTTCAATGGCCTCTTTTTTCTGGGCCACCACTTTCTCAAGCTGACTCGGCATTTCCTGCAAAAACACCCATGTGAAAAATCAAAGTTAGTAAATAACACATTTGAATGGCACATATTTCACATATATAAGAGGTAGCTCCGCTAATCTTTAAGTATTGTTTTAACAAATAACAAACCTTAACCCCTTTACCTCCCCTTTAATCATCTTTAAAATCCCACTTACTAGTCTGCGAATGACTTCAGTCAACTAGCATTGTCTTAACACTTCAGTAGCCCTGTATCAATATTTTTTGATAGTAGCCTATTTGAATTTTATGCATATAGTCAACACCTCATACATTGAAAATGAAGTGTACTTAGCTTGATGGGTGTAATTTCGTTGTCGCGGGAGACCCACTTTAAATTTACATCCATTTTTTAATCCGCATATCCAGGACACACCTTGAAAACCGCTGTTTACCTCTGAGCCCCTATGACACATACACCCGCATCACATCATCCGATAACAACGCCATACCTGCAATATTATCGTACAGCAACTCTTGTCACGCCTGGCCGGGAGCTGGGAACAGCTGCTAGTCCACAAGTTCTACAAAAATTTCCCACAGTCTTTGGGTTTAACACAGATTCTGGCAGGAGTGACGATACAAATCTGTGATGAGAAAGAGGGGGAGTAGAGGGGCAAAGGGAGAGAGAGAGAGACAGAGACAGAGAGAGAGAAAGAGAGAGAGTGAGACAGAGAGAGGGGGGGGGGTGAGAGAGAATGTGCTTGAGCGCGTGCTGTGGACAGACATTTTTGGAAACACCTCGCGTCGATGTTTTTCTTTTATCATACATGACGTTCTGGCTTATTTGCTTAGTTAATTGGAATAAACTAGGATTTTTTTCTTCACATACTAACCGACATACTGACGTTCCACCCACGGTCAGAAAATGGTTAAATAAGTGCGCACATTGCGCAGTGCTCATTAGGCGCCTCTTCTGATGACCAGTGCGGGAATCAGCTCAAAAGACGGTGAGTCATACACATAATAACACATTCATGTGGATTGTAAGTAAAATATGTTGTGACGTACCTGAGGGGCCTGGGAACAGATATATCCATCTATTCATGTAGCAGATCTTCAGGAGTGAGCTGCTATATTTAGTGATTTAAATGCATCACATGTGCATTATATGTTTGTGTACCTTTGAAAGCAATATATGGCTTGCTTATCTGATTTTTGTCAATTGACATCAAAATCAATAGTGATATTTCACTTTTGTCCACTTCATCTTGTAATGTCATGTTCAAATTAATCCATAAACGAAAGAACTATTGCCCGCTACATTGATGTTTCTGAAGGTTATGTTTCAAAATATTATAATTATCAGTGTATTTTAAATACGTTGGTTGTGGGAACCAAAAGAGGTGGGGCGGTAGTAATGCTCGTGCTGTAGGCTTATGTTGCGTTAAGGTGTGTTTCTTGCTCACTTAGCTCAAACAAAATACTTAATTCGTTGCAGTGTAGTTGACACTATATCGAAATTATTACTAAACAATGCACTGAAACATCAAAACATCATGTGTACTTTACCGGAAGATTCAGTTTACGCACAGATATGTGAAATGGAAACAGAAAATCTCTACGTAGCCTGCTGTGAATTCAATGTCTCTTTTGGGACAATATTTTTTTAGGGACAACCCACTCTCTCTAGAGCAAGCTCAAGGCAATGCGTAACCGTGCGTAATTGTTCGGGTTGGAGAGTAGGCGCCACGGTCCATCATAAAGATATGCATGACTTCAAAGCACCTTTGATGACATATGATGACATGTCTCTTTGTTAAAATAATAATTCAGCCTTGGGTTTACCTTTTCCTCCTATTTAAGCTATAGAAGACCTGTTATTCTTGTCGCAATAAGGGCATTCCTCAGGAACTTAATCAACAATGAGGAGGAATGTCTGAAAATGCTTGTATGTCCATGTTGTTTTGTCTGCTATGAGGATTACCGAAGTCTGTGGGTAATCAGCGCTAAACAATTGAAAAGAAGTATGTGAAGACAACCCAACCACTAAGCTACTGATGTTTTTAAAAGCCCAGCTGCTCAGCTTACATCGAAATTGACAGCATGAATCAATCTTCTCAAATCCACTAATCCAGACAACAGGGTGTGTGAAGAAATCGGAATATTCTCAGCATACCTGTTTCACAGCGCAAAGTGTCTACTACGTCAGATAAAAGGGTGACTCAAAATAGCTCTGTGAAAACAATCTTCCCAGGCTTCATTGACACCTAGTGGAGGAGAAATGCACATGTCACCTGGACTGGCTCTGGCATGCTGCCATCCAATTGTGTTGACCCGTGCACTTAAAATGTGTCAGAGAAGATTTTATTTCTAAACAGACTAAATGCTAAATAATAGGTAAATTAGACAAATTATGACCAATTAGTGTAATATATAATATGTAATAGTGTAATCAAACTGTTAAATCAAGAAAAGTACAAACTGATTCAAAATGATTGAATGTATGTCCTTTATTTATGTACATAAATATAGAACTAGAACTTTTTATTTATTATTTTTGATTTCTCCTCCATCTATCTACCCATGTCCTTGATGGCCTAGGCTTTCTGCCCCCCCCCCCACCACCACCCCTATCCCCAACACACACACAAAAAAAACACACACACTTACATCATCACTGTCATCATCACACATACATACAGCACACTGCTTGCTACAGTAAGCCTCTGCCCACTGCTGCACACTGCCCCCCCCTACATACACAGCACATTGTCTTCAGGATCTTCTCCAACACACATCCTCTACATACTTACAGCACACTGCCCCCACCTACCCACACACACACACAGTCACTGCTCCACTCCCCTCCCGCCCACACACACATCTTCACTGTCATCACTCACAAACATCATACATACAGTACTCTGCTTGCAATAGTAAGTCCCTTCACCATACTTGCAGTACACTGCCCCCCCCCCCCCTGTATGGTAGGCTGACACCATACATAATTTCACTGCATTTCTTACTTCCAGTAACTATATACAATAAACTTCCTTGTATCCTTGTATCCTTGTATATTGATAATAATATCTCATGCAGAATGACAAAAGTCCTTCAACAGTTAATGTATCTTTATTTAAGTCCAATGCTGGAGGAGGCATCTGTAGAGGTAAACAAATGTCCAGATTCCATCATCATGTGTAAGATCCCTGCTGCTCAACACAGGTCCAATGTTGGGGAGACAATCCCTATCCTGTGTCCATGGAAATCCATCCCTATCAATGATTGTTCGTATAGGGCCAGTGAGAAAGCTCAGTCTATATCACCCTGTCCCACTGAGTCTGCTTTGAAGTTGTGTGCAGATGATATAGATGATGACCCTAAGTTTAACTGAGCTGCACTCCTGGATGGTATGTGTATTAGTCTACTGTATCAGAAGGAGTAAGAGAGCCAGCAAACAAACCCCAGGCCCTGGTCATCTAGTTCAGCTCAAGGCCCTGGTCATCTAGTGCAACTCAAGGACCTGGTCATCTAGTTCAGCTCAAGGCTCTAGTGGTCTTGTGGAACTCAAGGCCCTGGTCATCTAGCGAAACTCAAGGCACTGGTGGTCTAGCGGAACTCAAGGCCCTGGTGGTCTAGCGGAACTCAAGGCACTGGTGGTCTAGCGAAACTCAAGGCCTTGGTGGTCTAGCGAAGCTCAAGGCCCTGGTGGTCTATAGCGGAACTCAAGGCACTGGTGGCCTAGCGAAATTCAAGGCTGTGGTGGTCTAGCGAAACTCAAGGCTCGGTGGTCTAGTGGAACTTAAGGCCCTGGTGGTCTAGTGCAATTCAAGGCTCTGGTGGTCTATAGCGGAACTCAAGGCCTTGGTGGCCTAGCGAAATTCATGGCTGTGGTGGTCTAGCGAAACTCAAGGCCCTGGTGGTCTAGTGGAACTCAAGGCCCTGGTGGTCTAGTGGAACTCAAGGCCCTCATGGTCTAGTGCAACTAAAGGTCCTGGTGGCCTAGTGGATGCTGGTGTCAAAGAGTAGCTTCACTTGTGGTGTGACCCTTCCCTGTTCAACTCTGAAGCTGTAGGGGAAAAAAACAGTTGGTTCATATGAATGCTGCTGCTATACAGTATGTCAATCCAAATCTTAGATGAGAGTTAAGTATAGTATAAGCATACTCTTTTGATCCCGTGGGAAATTTGGTCTCTGCATTTATCCCAATACGTGAATTAGTGAAACACACTGCACACAGTGAACACACACTAATCCCGGCGCAGTGAGCTGCCTGCAACAACAGCGGGGAGCAGTGAGGGGTTTGGTGCCTTGCTCAAGGGCACTTCAGCCGTGGCATACCGGTTCAGGTTTCGAACCGGCAACCCTCCGGTTACAAGTCCGAAGCGCTAACCAGTAGGCCACGGCTGCCCCATGATGAGCAGTTAGATGAGAAACAGGTAGTTTTTTGATTCACTAATTACACAACATTCATACTTTACCTCCTCTCTCTGCTTGTGGTATCTTAAAACAGGTTCTGTCCTGACAGCCAGCTGTGTGTTAGAATGTCCTCCAGGACTGGTCTGTCAAGGGGGTTCGTGCTCATACACCAATTGATGAGGTCATGGCACTCTACACAGAAAGGTCAGACCAGATGAGGGGTGTTATGATTTGTTGCAATTTAACATCAGACCTATTACAAACATAGTAAGGGAATGGTATTGAGATGGATTGGGATTGGCCGCTGAATCAGCAAACAGCCTCAAAGTCAGTCTCAACGCAATGAAAAATGAAGCTGGGACTCACAAACAGGGAAAAAATCCTATACTTTTTAGATGCTTTTACTACTTCCTTACCTTTGGACAGACCCGCAGTAAACTTTGGCTGATTGAGAATGGTTTCTCCTCTGCTTTTAAATGGCAAGTCACCACAGACCAGATCAAAGAGTAGCACTCCCAGAGACCATGTGGTGGCAGGGCAAGCCTCGTAACTCCCATTCAGAAAATACTCGGGTGGACAGTATGCCCAGGTGCCTGAGAAATGGGAGGACAAAGTGACAGAACATCTCATAACTGATCTCCCCCTTTGACATTTCATTTTTCAGTAGTTATTTTTGCAAACTTACCAGCAAAGTTACAATAGGGGCTGTTTTGGTAGAGATCCCCACAGCCAAAATCTATAAGTTTCACTGTCCAATCATTGAGGTTGACCAGGATATTTTCTGATTTCACATCGCGGTGGAAAACGCCACAATTGCGGCAGTGAATCAGGGCTTCAACAACCTGCCTCATGATCTGCCTGGCTTGTATCTCAGATAATCGGCCATCAAACATCCCGAGGAAATCAAAGAGGTCGGAACAGGGACTGGGGCGCTCCAAGACCAGTATGTAGTGGAGAGGCTCTTCAAACCAGTCCAGCAGCTTCAGGACATTAAGGCATGATGACGGCTTAGAGACCATAGTCATCAGGGCCACCTCCAGAGGAAGACGCCTGCCATCACCATGCTAGACAGAAGCAAGAAAAAAACTTTTAGGAAAACAAGATGGTGGTCACTGCACAAAGATGGAGCCATATCACTAGCTATTTTTGGTGTTTGGATAGTGTTTTGAACTTACAAGGATACAATTGGGATTGGGGGGGGGGGGGGGGGGGGGCACCAACAAGGAGCACCCAAGAGCAACAGGGGCAAGGAAAAACTCCCTTACCAAGGAAGAAACCTTGGGCAGATCCACGGCTCAAGGGGCTAACCCAACTGCCAGGGGTCTTGGTGTGTGTGTTGGGGGGATGACAGGAGAGATGGGATAGTGTGCTGTGTACAGTATGTGGGGAGAGAGCAGTGTGCAATATGTGTGTTGAAGAAGCTTCCTTAAATCATTCAATAGCTGAAGTCATACTTACCATGATAATGTATTTTTTTGCTTTAGTTTTTTGGATGTACTTAATGGCCACCTATAAGGATAAACAAAAATACTATAGTTATATATACTATAGGCATTAACTCTAAGTTACTGATGGAAAACATAAAAAAGAAGCAAGTCTCACCTCTTGTCCATCAGACTTCCTTATTCCTGCATAGACAGATCCGCATCCTCCAGAACCCAGCAGCTCTCCAACTGAGTAGCTGGAAGTGAAGGTTGCTGCACAGACAATACAGGACATGCTCAGTAACATGTCAGCATACCCAGTGCTACTATTTTGGTTGGTCACCTTGACTAAGATGAATCACTTTAGCTGGCTCACCCTGACCTCTTACCTTGGGGGGGTTCAGCACATCTCCTCTTTGCATCTGATGAGGTCACTGCAGAGACTCCATCACCTGCTGCCTGAGCAGCGGGTCTCCTTGGTGGCTGGACCTCAGCTCCTTCATTAGAACTGAACTCCCTCTTGCGCTTTGGTACAGCGGACCCTGACCTTGCGGGGGGCGCAGGCTGTGGCAGTGGGCAATACTGGCCAGGCCTCTTCCTGCTGTTTACCTTCTGATCCTTGGGGCTACCCTGACTGGCCTGGCAGGTTGAGTCTGAGGTGATTGCTGGCCTTGGGCTGGATTGATCAGGGTAACTGGTGGCAGGCTTTGGGCCTTGTACCAGCTTAGTTTTAGCTAAAGCAAGCAGATGACAGTGGCACATATCAATGATCGTCTATAGTGAATTGGTTTTTGTGATATTAATATTATAGTTTGATAATATTAGGATATCTTACTAATACAGTAATTCAGATTTGGTGCTTAATAGTGGGCTGGTCTATATGTTTTCAAGGCTTTGGGAAACTGTCAATGTTGAAGCTTTTGAAATTGGCCAGTTATTGTCTAAGGCCTTAAACATAAATTAAACCTAACCACAGTTGAAACATTAACCACATGGATAAAAGGCCAAGACAACAGTTATCTAAAATGAAAATGTGGATAAAATAATTGGCTAAATGAGAACAAATTAATACATTATTTAAATAACCTATTAACTAACCTATTAAATGATTAGTTTAGTAATTTAATAATTAGATTAATTTGTAATTCTTTATATTTACCTGGATAGGTTTTTCGACGTTTTCGAAACGGCATGTCAATACAATATGAGAGATGAGACAATATGAAAATACGTGTGAACTGATCGGCGCAAACCATGAAATGAGGAAAGTTGTTACTTTGTGAATTCTATAGCGGAACGCTCTAGAATCTTTAGGCGAATACAAACCATCGCTATGCAACGTCTCTCAGTATTCGATAGACCTGTCTCATTATGCTATGTCCGTTCATTATTGTAGGCCCAGGCTCGACATTAACGTCACAAATGTTGAATGTCGCCAAGTACAATTGTAATCTTCCCTCAAGTTTAACCTTTTTTCTTTTTGTGGTCCAAGTCCATAAAAGGTCCGCAAGTTTTTAGAAATGCACTTTAGTATTGACTGAATGTACGTTATTGTTTATTATTGCTTTTCCCCCTCATTTTCATTGTTTATTTTATTAGGCTATTGATTGAATTGACATTGTTTTTTATTGCTATTCTCCTATTCCGTTACATTTAAGTATAGTTTTGTATGTCACTTTGGACAAAAGCGTATCCATAACCATAACCATAACCACTTTATGTTGTTGGAAAACAACAAAGGCTACTTATATTCCTGTAATCCTAGATAGCTTGTAATGTCACGTCTGACGTTAAAGCAACACCAAAGAACGTTCCTTGTCGCACGCACGCTATTTGTTTATCCAGCACCGGCTTTGCAAATAACGATGTCCACAGACAAGGTAGAATATGTTGCATGATTTATGAAAGTACGATGTATTGCGACATCAGATGCAAGTCAAATTTGTAGTTTCTTATGTCTCATTCCATCGAACTACAGATCCGCTACCCGATCTGGCAAACTTACCGTGCGGTTATAGCCGATAGAGGGCCGCAAAGCGACTGCAGAAGTGCTGTTCACCCTGTTACAGGTTGATGAACCACTGAAACGATTTTGGAAACATTATTTTAAGGTAGGCCTACAAAAAAAAACTCTTTGGTGTTGCTTTAACAATAGCCTCAAGTGTATTAGGGAATTATTGCAGCCACTCTCCCCTGGCCATTATAACATACCTGTCAACACTCCCGTTTTTCCCGGGTTTCTCCCGTATTTCAAGGTCATCTCCCAGCACCCTCCCGTTTTCTTATTTCTCCCGGAAAACTCCCGTAATTTCCATGGCCCTCAAACTTCATTTTAAAATCATTGATGCATTCAGGTTGCAAGATTGTGTATGAAATACACCCTACACATACAAGATCACTTAGTTTCAATTTCAACCGTTTTGTCATAGGCTAAAACCTGGCAACCCAAAACCCAAATTAGGAAGCGGGTGCCAACTGCGCAGCCTGAGTCTCGTCATAAGCAAGCGGGCTAGATGAATGGCCTACTCCAGAACTAGCTGTTGTGAAATTGTTGGAAATTTAATTGATTAACACATCACATAAACTGTCATTAAGTGTTGTTGATACACTGAACTTGTTCCCTTGGAACCAAATCTGACAGCAAGCAGCTTTGGAGTTTTGGAAGTAGGCTGCAGGCAGGCAGCTGGTGGATACATAACTGGCATGCGTAAGGTAAGGGTAAGGTAAAAGCAACGACCGAAATGCAGTGTTGAAACACGTGTATGAAACGTATTAAATATGCAAACACAGATCCGGTATAAACACTGACCCCCCCCCCCCCCCGAAAAAAAATCTCCCGTTTTTGGAAAGCTAAATGTAGACAGGTATGCATTATAAAACAGAAAAAGATCCTTAACCTTAAGTCTTTTCTCTCTTTCAGTGATTTAGAAATTCTCATCCATGCCTTTATTTCCTCAAGGCTTGATTACTGCAACTCACATATGTAGGTTTAACTAAATCCACCCTGAAAAGGCTCCAGCTGGTCCAAATGTTGCAGCCAGATTGTTAACTGGATCTAAGTAAGGTGACTCATATCACCAGTGTTGGCTAAGCTGCAGTGGCTTCCTGGAACACAAAATTAATGGAATGGTTTGGAGATGTAGATATGGATAAGCATATGCATAAGCGTCTAGCACTGTAATCGGCTCATTTAGGTGAGAATCTCAGGATTCGCTTGACACATGCAGCAGCCTAAAATAAATTTTAACACTTTGAAATTGACTCAATGAACCAGAGGTTGAGTGCAGACTAAATCATTTTGCTGGTAATGAACCCCCCCCCCCCCCCCTTCCGAGGACAACAACTTTATTTGTTTACTTTTATTCTTTTTTTCCCTATTTTTCAATTGAAATTCAAAATATTTGTTGAAGCCGCTCCGCACCACCACTCACTTATCCTAATATCACAACAATACACAACAGGCAACAGGGCATGACAGACACACAGACAAACAAACAGATCGAAGGACAGATGGACAGGACGTATAAAGGGATATGACAGGGTGACAGCATATGACATGAATGGACGAGACAAGTTGTACAGATGTATTGAACGGTCATGCAATTCTGGCTTTCTTCCAGTAAATGTGCCTAGTCAATAGTCAATGTGTATATTGTTTTCAACCATTTGACTGTGGGGTTAGAGGGAGCGGCTTGATTTCTTTAATATTGTTTGATAATCTCTCATTACTTACAGTTATTGTTTGTTTCCAGGTCCAGCTGTATGCTTACCAGTTTGCCAGTCATCAACTGTGTACTTTGAATATAATATCACAGTGAGTATAAGATTTGGACACATATGCCTCTATTACACTTGAAACATTCATATTCATAAACAAGATATTGAATGCTGTTTCTTTTCTGCTTCCACTGTTCTGGCATCCAGCCTGCAAGATTCCTGCTATACCACAGACAGTGAGTGTTCTACTTACAGTAAGAGTCTGTGATTCTAACCCAACACACTTTTTTATCAAATTATTTCTTCTCTACTCTGGATGTCTGTTTGGGCACTAGAAGACTCTGGTGTTCCTACACATAATTTGATATAAACATATAAAAACAGACAGCATATCTACATATTAGTGACTCCCAGTAATGGAGGATGGCTAGACAGATAGAGTTACAGTTAACTCATTTTACATTTTGGCTTATTGCCCATTATGTATTGTCTATTTATCTATACCAATATGTAAAAGCAGCATTTAGCAATATAGGGCAAATTCAATGATCTTTTCTGCAAAAAAAAACCCTAACATATCTAATGTTTAAATGGTGACAGTGATGTATCAGAGGTTTTAATCTGGTTGATATTATGCAAGGGCATCACCAGTAATGCCCTGTTTGACTCTTCTTCTGCTGCACAGCAATCACACTACAGGAAATACAGTTTGATTGTATAACTGCATCTACTTACAATTTGTGTAGCCTATCGAACCGATAATTGTATATATTTGTAGAATTGTCACAATGTCCAATTATATAACATTTTACAAATGTTAGCAATTAGATGACTTCGGATGAGAGATCAGTCATACAAGGCACTTTAATATAAATGTTTTACCTTATTGTGGAGTTTGAAAGAGTTGTGAAAAGACCTGCAGGCATTCTGCTAACTGGTTGCTTTTGTCCTCCACAGGGAAAAACCATGCAACACCAGCAGAGGGCGATCCAACATGTTGTTGGATGAATAGTCACTTTCATGGTAGGTTTGTTATATATCTTTATTGAAAGTGTTATGCAAAATGGAATTGAATGTCACATAATATAGGGAGATTTATTTTTCTGAATATATCAAAAGAACAAATTTGTATCTTGTAATGTCCAGTTGGACTCCTTCAACTAAATATAATTGAATTTGTCATTAAGCAAAGCTTTACTGCTGAAAATTATGATATTATTTCAAATCTTTATATAAACAATGCAAATGTGACATGAAGGCATATTATGTAATATAATTTGAAAGGTAATGGAAAAATATATGAATTACTTTCATTCAATAACATGAAAATTAGAATTTGACTACATTAAAAAATAACAAAGTATGAAGCGAGCACTGAATGAATGCTCACTATACCAGGAGCTTTAGGAATGGAATCTCAGATTGCTGTATGCATACAGAGAATGTAACACAGTAAGAAAAAGAGAAGAAGAAAGAGAAAAGAAGAGTCTTTGAGGGAGGTATGGGAGAAGGAGGGGGGAGAGGGGGAGGTCCAATGCATGGTAACATGAGAAGAAGGAGCAGTCGGGAGGGAGCATCCTCGCCTCCTCTGGCCTCCTCACTTGCACCTCCTCAGCACGTCCTGCATGTACTCCTGGACGTTCTCCATCTTCTCGGTCCACTCCTCGCTCAGGCCCTCTTCGTCGTCGCCGATGATGGCGGCGTAGCCCATGAGCGCAATCAGGCCGATGCAGAAGAGGTAGGTGAGGCGCACACACAGGCGCTCCATGTCACCACGATCACCCTGCGAGTGCTCCATGTACACCTCCAGGATGGGCCGGCTGAACAGCTTGGACTTTCCCATCACGCTGTCGTATAGAGTGTGCAGATTCTGGTGGCCCAGGTCGTTGACGTAGCTCTCCTCGAAGTCCTTCTTGTGCTGTGGGTGTGTGCCGGGGCGCGCCTCTACGACCTCCATGAACTTGTGGAATTGGTTGCGGAGGTTCTCCTCCACACGGCAGTACTGGCCGTCCAGTGTCTCCTTCTTGATCTGGGCCAGGGCACTGCTATGCTGCTGCGAGAGCTTGTCTAGGGCACATTGCATGCTGCCAAACTCGGGCTTATTGTCTTGATCTCCTCGTCGTCGATGTCGTCCAGCACCACACGGATGAGCGAACCGGCCACGCCGAAGATGGCTTGACCACGGCGGCCGCTGACGAGATGGCGGCCACGCACTCCAGCACCTTCACCATGCGCTCCTTCACAGTCTTAATGTGGGTGTCTGCCATGGCAATAGAAGACTAGGCAACAGTAGTAGTAGTGGTAGCAAACGTCTAGACAAGTAGTAGTTGTGGTAGCAAACGTCTATATATGTAGAAAATGCGACTCATCCTCTGTCATTCAATGATGCAACAACCTGTCTGATTAGCACAAGGAAAAAACTGAAGTGTAGAATATAAGACAACTAGATGTACCGCATAGCGGTACAAAATTTGACCGCCGCTCAGTCCTGTACATCCATTCCGCGAAAATAATTCACACTTCAATTTGTCTCCATCTTTTACTCCATCTCCCACTCTTGAAACTTTTGTGTATGCTTGTTTGGCATGCCTGAGTGTGTGTGTGCGGCTGCACAGAAAGTAGCCTACTGGTGCTGAAAAGGTGAATAGATTGTAGAATAGCCAAAGAAGATGTAGCATTGTTATAAAACCTTTAAAATCTCTAAACAATCACAAGTAGGGCAGGTCATCACAGTTCATCCATTGCAACTGGATTGATGAAAGGTCACTTACACCTGTAGGCTACATTGTATTTGGGAAAAGCAAAAGGTATCAGCATAATGTTATTTATTTATTTATTTATTTTTAATGTATTTATAAACAAAAACATATCTGTCAGTTCCATGCCGTTTTCAACAGCTATCAAAAACAAAGGTCATTTTTGGATGGATGGATTTTTTGGAATGTTTCTTCTTCTACATAAGATTTTAGTCATCTTTAGTTCATGTAATACTTTATTGTCAATGCACAAATTAAGTAACAGTAGTCTGAAACGTTATTGTTAATGCACAAATTAAGTAACAGTAGTCTGAAACGAAATGCTGTTTTACATCTAACCAGTGGTGCAAATAACTGACATGTCTAAATGGGCCTTGATGAAATGCGTCGCTAGACTGTTCATACACATTTTAACGGGCCAAAGTTGAAGAGCTTTTGTCCGTTATTGTTCGTGCAAATATAGGCTGATTCATGTTCCCTTGCATTGTGTAACTGAGGTCCATGGCTAGTCTGGCTTTCATCAGACCAAGCTCAATCTTTTAAGAAATCAAAAAATAAATAGCGGGCAGATCAGGCTGGGTTCACCCAGCCTAGTCCATAGGCACCCGATATTGTTTAATTTTCCGATTGAGATATACACGCTCTGGCTATTCTAAATGCAAAAATGCATCAGGGAGTTATGACAAAACTGTAACTAACAAACTAGATCCTAATAGAAAGCTGTTAGCTTCCCTAAGCTACAGGTAGGATTATAAGGTAGGCCTATTTACAACATAAATTGTCAATAGGCTATGCTGGCGACACAAATAAAATCTCCTTTGGAAACCAATGGCTTACGACTTACAGTATCAAGCGGACTTAAACTGCCATATCGTGGCGAAAAGTTGTAATAACATTCACGCAGCTCCATGAGTCAAGGAAAGCGCGAATGAAGTAGCCACTTCTAAATGGGACCCACTACATAGTAGCTTAAGGTGTGTTGCTAAAGCAGCCATAATGAAATGAAGGTGTCATTGTTTGGATACTTCACACACACGTGCTTTTTAATTTCACAGACTACAACTACCAAGCTGTAATCAAAGCACATCGATTCCCCTCTCACACCCTGCACGCACTTAAAACAAAATAAACAGGCGTCTCCGTCTCACGCATGTATAGGCAAAACTGTATCAGACCGGTGTAACGTTGGTAAATCTTCCATTGCACAGAATGATTTTGTAGCACGTGCAATAAATGACAGTCGAAAGATACAAACAGTGCTGCTATCAATTTGCTTGGTATAACCGCATTTATAGTTTTCTACAAATGCAATCAATCAAATGGGCCTCCATCACTCAACCAACGCTAACGGTAACATTACCTAGGTCCTTATTGATATTACAAGATTAACGTACCTGCAGTAAAAACCAAGCATGTCCGATAAACATCCTCACTTCATCCTCACTTACACTTCATGTGAACATCGTCCTGTCCTTATTAGATGTTCGCTGCGGTAAATTACAGTCCTTGTAGGAAGTGTCCATTATTTTTCCAACCCACTTTTAACTTCCAACAAAATTACGTCTCACTGCAACGATGCGCCATCTAGTGGACAAACGACTACTTATCGCCAATACTGAAAATGCAGCCATGATGATGATGATGAATATTTTGGCTTTCTTTTGATCCTATTGAATTTGTAATTATGTATCGGCCGTTCTAATACCGATAGTATGTGGGTGCCTGTGTGTGTGCATGTTTATATGTGTGCACCGCCATTTACAGGCCAATGAGTGTACAGTCACTAAATGTACACATAACCTAATTTTTTTAGCCCCCCCCATGGATGAAATTCTACGAAACTTGGCATACCCCCAGACCCCCAGAGAATGCCAGGTCAATCATACACATAAAATTTGGTGCAGTTCTGAACATCTTAACTGAAGATAGGGATGATTAAAGCAGAATAATATTGCATTTTCATTTTTTACCGGGGGGGGGGGGGGGGGGGCAAATCACAAATGAGTGATTATGAGCCAGGTTGATGTGGGCCCTTGAGACCAACATACCATAAAAGATTCACAGAGAACTGTGTCTGCCCTACCCTCCTTTCGGGGGGTCCAATTCAGCGGGGGGGCTACAGATCAAAACGAAAAACGATGGTTCCATGCTATCCATGTGGGGTTACATGTCCACCAAGTTTCGTGTACCCCGGTCTTTCAGTGTCCCGGGAATCATTGACGGAAATTTGGGCATGGGAAAAAGAAAAAAAAAAAAAAAAAAAAAAAATCTGACTAAACCTATATGACCGCCGCTTCGCTGCGTGGCGGTCATAATAAAGTCTTATTAAGACAATAAAGTCTTAAGACAATAACATTTTATCTTATCTAATCTGACAACAAATGGCCGATTGGAATCAGACACAGTGTGTAGAAACAAACATTGTCCAGCCTATAGGGCTACCATTATAAAAACATTTGCCTATCAGTCTGTGCAGCAGGTGCATAGTGTGTATGTTTGGTTAGTGCAAAGTGCACTTTTGAGAAGGCCTACTCGTCGCATTATCATAATTACAGTGCATGAAAATGCACTGTTCTGTTATCTGAAGTCTTCTTCTTCTTCTTCTTCTTCTTCGTCTTCCTACCAAATTTCTGCATGTAATTAAACTTCAACCATTTAATGTAGAAACTTTGTTCAAACTTTGTAACGTAGTCTTGAAAAGGACATTTGAGGAAGGTATTTTTCATTTTTGTAAACTTTATACTTTTTTAGATATTAACAAAAAACAAGCTTATTTTCCCTATAGACTTTGCATTGGCACTATAATAAAGGGCTAATTAAACTGATTTGTACCTGTATCAACTGCTTTCTGCTTAACTAGGCCAACTCTCTCTGTGTCTCTCCATTCCACAAGGATATAAGGCACATTCCATCCAACTTTCTTTCCATCCAACTTTCTGGTTCTTCAAACCACTCATCCACCCATTAAACTATCTATCAACATCCATTAAACTATCTGCCTATCAACATCCATTTAAGGAGAAGTTTGGTGGGATATTGTCCTAAAGTGTGTTGAAACATGATACCGAGTGTGAACTTTTCTCTCATAGCTCATCTCGGCTTGTCCCCTGCACTCCGAAATCTGGCGCTAGTTAGCCGAGTTAGCAGCAACTGGACTCCATGCATTTCCACAGAATTATTTTTGGAATCTGATCCCTTATCATACCTGTTCATTCGTACTTGTCGCTCGACTTATCGTGACTAAATTCAAGATGGCGGCGAACTGTAAACTTCCTGAAGGTACTGTCTGTAAAAATCATCTTGTAAATAAACTAAATAAACCTATAGGTGGCACTGTTTCTGTTTCAGAAATTCACCAAAGCTTGCGCACTGTAGTATACAGACAGAATAGGCTTCGGCAAAAATGGCAAGTGCAAGGAAACCAGAATCGTTTGTGTGGACTGATAGTGAACTGTCAACTGTAGTCAACTGTAAAACTAATAAACTTCATTTTTACGGTTTGTGAAGGGTGCAGTCCCGTCCTTTATTTGGCTAACGCAGGTGCAAATAATCTCCTTTACTTTCTTTGGTTGTATAGTCCATCCAATTTAAATAGTACAACATAGAAAATCATTGTGTGGTCGTCAATGTTGATATTGTGGTGGGCCGCCACAAATTAGTCAATGTATGGGAAACACTGCCGTGATTCACATTAGTTTCTATCACCGCAAGTGCATAGGCTACTAATGCTAGGCCTACCCAAGTTCTAGGCTATCGCCACATTTATAATATTGATATAATACCTTTGTTAGTAACAGTCGATACTTTTGCCTGCATCAAATCGCGCATTTGCATTTAGTGTGCATACTGTAGGCTTAACGTTATTTCTAAGCGACTTGTAGGCTCATATCTGACTTCACTAGACTATGAATGCATTTATTTATGTTGTAAGACATGTAAAATAAATGAATGACACTGGCACTACGCACAAATGAATTTAAACTTACACCGTACTTCCCTAATAACTTCTGACTAGTTCTCTTGCGTCAGTCGCTGACAGTAGCTAGAATGCATCAAGAAAACATATAAAAAACACTGTTCAGTCCACCAAGTCATGATAAGCTATTGGCGCTACGCAGCACCAGTTGTGATATTTATCCTACTGAGTGTAATTAGGTAATGTCATGTAGCCTATGAGAAGAACTAGTATTGTTAGGCAATACGTGTCAAGTCCAAGACAACTGAGGAGTGGCGATGACATCAGTGATACACATGTATGCGGTTTCGCCGTCCAAACGAACTCGGAAGGGCTACAGTTTCAAATTTTTCCACCCTGGGACCAGGTTTCAAAAAAGTGCGGTTTCAGGCAGTGCGTTTACAGGATTCGTTTGGACGATCGGCCAAGACGATGCAAAACATGTGCGTTTATACCAAAAAGCTTCTCCATGTGGATGGCCCCTTAAACTCTGTTTTCACAATCAACGTTTTTTTTTCTTGATATTGGCCAGTTTTGAGCAAGCCATTTTCACACTTTTAGAAGGAAAAATGTCAATTGTTCAGTTTAATTGCCTACATCTGCGCAGCTCGAAAACAATCATGAGAAATGACCATCCATCTAGAGCATGCCGCCAATAGCCTGACATTGCTGTTATAGTTGCTGTGATTAACTCAAGTCTTTATATTGTAGCCTCTTTGTGTAGGTTTCTTTATTTGGAAAGTTAAATCCACATTTTCCTCTAGAGTTAAATGTCTGCTTGTTTGTAGGTCTTTTACTAAGGATGTGTAGGCCTATTGATGTTGTTACAGGCTATGTTGTAAGAATGGAACAAGAGTCAAAAGATAATGCGCCTTTACTGTAGCCTAGTAGAGTTTGTGAGGTGAAAAACGAGAGGAAATAATAGTGTTTAAAATGTCCATTTAAATTGGAGCCTAATAGAATGCACTGTTGTGTGTTTTAAATCCGAAATAATAGAAATGTGAGGTGGTTGCTATTCACTTTAAAGAGTGCATCTACAATCGAAACTATCTACAGCCTATGACGCAAATTGAATAGCGTCCGGTATATGTAATGGATGTCTGCTGGAGCCGGTGTCCGTTAATGTTTGCTGATTCATGCTGATTAATGTTCCTTGCATTTTGCAACTGCGAGGTCCACGGCAGGCGCCCCACAGAAATGTTTCATTTTGCGAGTGCGATGTCCACGCTGTCCCCTCTGCGACGCATCAACCCAATTATCAACCCCCCAGAAATACTGGATGTTGAACATATTTGATATTTTCTTTCTTTTTTGTCATTTCATCCACATAACAAATGAAATGCAAACCAACATTAGTACCGGTAAAACTGTTACTATGACAACAAAGCCTACTGTAGCCTACCATAAAGTCTGTTCCTATATATGGTGATTTTGTAGTTCTTCAGAGCCCTATTTTTACAACCCTTGTTGTCTATACCACGTCCATTATGGACACTATGATCACGTTTACCACTTCCACCTCAAGATTCATCCATTAAACTATCTGCCTATAACATGCATTAAACTATCTGTCTATCAACAACTTTTAAACTATCTGTCTGTAGCTAATCATTCATTAAACTATCTGCCTAGCAACATCCATTAAACTATATATGCCTATTAACATCCTTTTAAAACGATCTACCTATCAACATCCATTAAACTATCTGTCTATCATCATTCATTAAACTATACTGTACTGTATATCAACATCCATTGAATTATCTGCCTATCAACATCCATTAAACATTCTGTCCATCAACACCCATTAAACTATTTGCCTATCAACATGCATTAAACTATTAGCCTATCAACAACTTTTAAACTATCCACATTCAACTTTTAAACTATCTACTTTTAAATTATCAACATTCATTACACTTTGTGTATCAACATCCATTAAACTATCTGTCTATCATCATTCATTAAACTATATGTCTATCAATATTCATTAAACTATCTGTCTATCAACATTCACTAAATTATCTGTCCATCAACAACTTTTAAACTATCTTCATTCAACTTTTAAACTGTCTACTTTTACAGTATCAACTTTCATTAAACTATGCAACCATGTCTATCCTAGCAACACCTTAGTAACCATCTCTGCATTATCTGATTTAACTATAAATGATATTTTACATCACAACTTTTCATGCACTGATAATTCCTCGGAATTGAATTTCTAATTTAACAATTACCACATTTATCCGTATATAAAATAGGCTATACATTTTGTATATAAAAAAATACCTGGCTGCCATTGGTAAGTTTTTTAAATGGACTTTTACTTGCCTGTAGTGCACAGGCAACGGATGTGTTGGAAGAGACGTTAAGCAGAATAAGGTCAGGACTTCACTGTTCAGGAACGCACTGTGCATTAAACACTTCTGTATGCAAAGAGCGGCCTTTTTCTCCTTCCTATCATATAACTTATAAGTTTGGCCTAGCACTCTTAAAAGACGAGTAAGAGACTGAGTGAAGCTTGTTCCTACCACAAAGTGTATGTTGCTTGAACACATTTTTGCATTATTATCTTCTTATCTTGAACGCAACGATATACTATGTCTGCTGCACTGCCTAATGATAGAGGATGGACCAGGGCAGAGCATACGCAACAGAAGCTGTGCAGGTGAACATACAGTAGGTGTATCCAAATATGTACTTTTATGGTATGGTGTTTGTGTGTGTGTGTGCGTGTGTTGGGGGTGGAAGGAGGGGGTAGTATATATGTGTGTTGGGGGGGGGGGGGGGGTAATGGGATGTGTGGGGGGAGTGATGGGGGGTGGGGGAGGGGGGAAATGGAGTTTGTGTGTGTGTGTGTGTGTGTGGGGGGGGATTGGTATGTGTGTGTGGGGAGGAGTGATAGGGTGTGTGGGTATGGTGTAATGGTGGACTTTGGCAGAGACTTATGGGAGACAATAGCCTATGTTAAGTTGATCCCAATTTTATTGATGATCACCTATACCTGTTTTGAGGATATGCTATCACTCGATTTGTTCAATAGTGAAGATAATCAAACTTGCAATTGATTTCAAACCATGATCATTGTTATTTAAATGTATGCATTCATTATTCTCCAAATTTATGTAGGCAACTATCGATTTTTTTCTCTCTAGATCAATTTTATGACTATAAAAATCCTGTAGATGGCGCTTGTAAATCAAACAGAAATCCTCCAGTTTTCCCTTCGACATTCCCTTCTCTTTTCGTCAATTTACTGTTTTGGTCAACTTTTCTACCTAGTGCACGAGCAGACATGAAGCTGGCATAAGCCTCGCTTGAATAAACAAAGGCAAGATGCAGCTAATATGAGTTAATGGAACGGTTTCAGGCTCAAGTGAAAGTCTGCGCTAGGTCAAGCCAGGCTATTTCTGTTAAGCGCCGCGTTCATTAGAGAGATTGATAAAATAACCCCCGAGGGTCCCAGCTTGGGAATTATGGGAATTTATACCACAGAACTAACCTGGCCCGTAGCACTTTCAAGCTTAATCAAGCTGTGTTGCAAAAAAAAAACCATCAGTCAGAAAACGATTCCCAAAAGACCGTTCCGTGTCATCATGTTCTCATCACCTGTAGCCTAGGCCTACAACTTCAAAAGTAGAAGTCAGCACTTTTTTCCGACAGTGTCATTAAGCATTGATTTAAATATTCACTTGTTTCGAAGAACTTATGAAAATTATGCAACTTAAAATGTTCGGTAACACTTTACTTGACAGTATCGACATAAGAGTGACATGACACTGTCATGACACATGAACCCTAGCCATAACCCTAATCCTAACCTCTAACTCTAATCCTAACCCTAACTCTAACCCTAATCTTAACCCTAATTCTAACCCTAACTTGTTTTGACAAAAAACGAATGTCACTTAATAACAGAAGCATTATGTCATAAACGTTCATGACTTGTTTATGGCACATTCATGACAGTGTCATGTCACTCTTATGTCGATAAGTAAAGTGTAACCAAATGTTCTAATTTGACATGTGTGTGGTTGTAGGAATCTTGCTACTCTGCTTCATATGCGTTTGGTGATAGTGTAACATGTAGCATGTTCGTGCGTGTTCTCAGGTTCGCTTCCCACATGAAGTATTTACATATCTTATCAACTTGATAATGGCATTACAATAGCCTACTCTTTAATGAAATACATTCTTATTGATAAAGGGTCATGCACATTTGGTAGGCATTATGGGCATGTGAATATCATCATTACCATAGTTTTTAAAAACCTGTGAAATTTATGCCATGTCAACCCAAGCATGGTGAGTGTAGGACACATTTACTGTTTATGTGCCGAGGTATTAAAATTCTTTATATCAGGGTCATTCCATGTCAATTCAATCAGGGCCCACGCACTTAGGTCTAAGATACAGCCAGTTTTACGGGGGAAGGGGGGTGTCGATTTTGTTCGGCCTCTTTTTTTGTCAAAGTTCTCAAGCCCATAGCTCAAGAACTAAACCATGTAGGAGGCTCAAATTTTGCATGTTGGTACATAAATAGGAATAGTATTCTGCAAAATTGTCATGTATGTTGTGGATGATCCTGCATGGTCATAGCTGTCCCTCAAAGTTGATCAAAATTGTATTGGAGTTTTTGGCTAGGCTCTGGTTAGGCCTTCAGAAGACATATTTATACTCAACATAGGCTCTTAATTTATTCTCTTTATTGAGATAAGTAGAAACATTCTCACAGAAAGCAATGAATAGAAAAGAAATTCCTTTAGGGTCTGAACAGCAGACCTCACAAGTCTGAAAAATATTTTTTTATCTCATTTTCAGAGCACCCTAACACCTTGTGGGAATGTATGATAGACATAGAAACAATATTGGTGGTTGCATGTTAGATCTGAAGTGAAATGGGTCGCGATGGTCTGTCATTTTTAAAAAGTGGGTCCCCAGAAAAAAAGTTTGGGAAACACTGCTCTAGTGCATAAAATGTGATACAGTGAAGTGAAGGGGGTGTCCCTATTTGCATCAATTTAGGGACGTTTCTTAATAAAGGCGCCTTTCTGATGGAAGAAAAAAAATCATGAAGTGCCCTCTTAGATAGCACTGCAGCACTATGAAGGGCCCTCTTAGATAGCACTGAAGCACTATGAAGTTTTAAGTTAACATTCCAATGATAATAGCAAGGTTGGCTATAAAATGTCTGTACATCAATCAAATGCTTGTTTTCTTTAAAAAAAAAAACAGTCCCTTGTTTGTATACAATTGTATTTATAATGTTCCATAATGTTTCAATACAGCACTAAACAAGACACCACCTGTTGCCGACCCATGGTTTAGACATTAGCGTCTTCTTGTGTTTATAGTGCTGTAAAGTTAAAATAGCATCTCTGCATGGAGAGACGTGTGTGGACAAACATAATTATATAGTAACCATGTGGAACCATGTCCTGTGGTCTGATGAGACCAAGATAAACTTAATTGATTTAGATGGTGTCAAGTGTGTGTGGTGGCAACCAGGTGAGGAGTACAAAGACAAGTGTGTCTTGCCTACAGTCAAGCATGGTCTACAATGTAAAGTAGTCAGTGTCTCAGCTGTGAATGGGGAGCAGGTGTGTTAAATTTGATGTTATTGCTCTCACACTCTCATACTGGTCACTGGAAGTTCAACATGGCACCTCATGGCAAAGAACTCTCTGAGGATCTGAAAAAAATTAATTGTTGCTCTTCATAAAGATGGCCTAGGCTATAAGAAGATTGCCAACACCCTGAAACTGAGCTGCAGCATGGTGGCCAAGACCATACAGTGGTTTAACAGGACAGGTTCCACTCAGAACAGGCCTTGCCATGGTCGCCAAAGAAGTTGAGTGCACATGCTCAGCGTCATATCCAGAGGTTAGAAAATAGACGTACAAGTGCTGCCAGCATTGCTGCAGAGGTTGAAGGGGTGGGGGTCAGCCTTTCAGTGCTCAGACCATACGCCACACACTGCATCAAACTGGTCTGTATGGCTGTTGTCCCAGAAGGAGACGGAGGCCTTTTAAAGATGATGCACAAGAAAGCAGGTTTCAATTTGACTGATATTATGCAAGGGCATCTCCAGTAATGTCTGATTTGGTCTCTGCATTTATCCCACTCCATGAATTAGTGAAACACACGGTGAGGTGAAGCACACACTAATCCCGGTGCAGTGAGCTGCCTGCAACAACAGCGGCGCTTGGGGAGCAGTGAGGGGTTAGGTGCCTTGCTCAACGGCACTTCAGACGTGCCTACTGGTCGGGGTTCGAACCGACAACCCTCTGGTTACAAGTCTGAGGCGCTAACCAGTAGGCCACGGCTGCCCCCATAATTCCTGTATCTATCCCGTATCTGACAATTCTGTTAAACTTTGTAGAATTGTCACAGTATCGAGTTAACATTTTACAAATGTGACCCATTGACAGGTCATACAAGGCACTTTAATATAAATGTATAAATGAGTTTGAAAGAGTTGTGAAAATACCTGCAGGTTCTGCTAACTGGTTGCTTTTGTCCTCCACAGGGAAAAACCATGCAACACCAGCAGAGAGCGAACTGTTGTTGGATGAATAGTCACTTTCATGGTAGGTTTTATTATATATCTTTATTGAAAGCATTATGCAACAGAGAATTGAACGTCACATAATATAGGGAAATTGCTGAATATATCACAAGAACACATTTGCGTATTGTAATGTCCAGTTGGACTTTCCTTCAACTAAATATTTAATTGAATTTGTCAATACAGCAATGCTTTGCTGCTGAAAATTATGATATTATTTCAAATCTTTTTAAAGACAATTCTGAAACATGTGAAACTTGAAGCCTTGGAGCATAACATGTATATATTACACCATAGAGGCACTGAAGGCTTTTTGGTAAAATAATGGGAAAATTATGAAAAATATATAAATTACATTAATTCAATGGCATTAATATTAGAATTTGACTAAATTAAAAAAGAAAATAACAAAGTATGATGGCAAAAATGTGCATGTTAAAAGGAACATATATATATCTTCATTTTAATCAATATAATTGATTCTTTAACAGAGCATTCACCAAAGGGCTATGCATTCCTATATATAGAATGTTGACCTTTTCTTTTCACTGACTTGTTTGTTACGGCATTACTTGACATCTCTTACCATAATATTCAATCCCTGAAGAATATGACGTGCTGTTGACAGCACAATGTGTGTGTGTGCGTTGTAGTGCTTGAACAATGAGGTGTAATGAAACCGTGCTGTTTCTGACGGGTTCTGTTTACACTAAGGATGAAAGGGTTTGATCAGTTCAACTTCAAATCAGAATTACCATCAAACTGACTCTAGTGTTGTAATCTACTTTGGGTAGTTGTAATCTACTTTGGGTCTATAGTGTTCTGTTTTGAGAGTAAATCTGGACCTTGCCGAACTAAGAAACCGGCAGAAGAAATCTGCTTATTTAAGTGACAAAAAAGCAGGTTTTGTGATAGTGGTGGTAGTATATGGAATAATTTGTTCTGGTAAATTGTGAAACATGAAGTGTCCAGCATATGACCACTTCTCTTAGTGTCATGTACATGTATATGGTGTAATAGATAGTAGTAATAGCAATAGTGTTTGTGTGAGGCTACTCACTCAGTGGTATTAGCAAGTGTATTAGCGTTTTTCATATGACCTTCAGGTCTGTCTTCCTGTGCTGTGCTGTGTTAATGCTCTAGTGCGGTCACAGACCAGTAATGCATACAATATGAGGCTATGTTGTTCACGCCACTGTTCTTCGACACTCCATCATACATGGTAGGATGCGGGATTATGGTAGAATATGATGGTGGAACTGCCTTTCTGCTGCCTAACTGCTGCTAATCTGCCTAACTGCTGCTAAATATGCCTGGACAACTATGAGAGCTAGTTTCGTACCCTCACAAAGCCAGCAGGAATTCACTACGATTGTTGGAAAAAGAAAAAAAAGGGCAGAGATCAGAAAGAAGAACAGAAAAACACTTATATCAGGCTTGAACAGTACACAAGCACAAGTGAGTGAGAGAGAAAGTGCAGTCTGCATCACAGCATGAGACCCTCTCAAGCTCTACAACATTCTGGGTCGCCTGCTCACTATACCAGGAGCTTTAGGAATGGAATCTCAGATTGCTGTATGCATACAGAGAATGTAACACAGTAAGAAAAAGAGAAGAAGAAAGAGAAAAGAAGAGTCTTTGAGGGAGGTATGGGAGAAGGAGGGGGGAGAGGGGGAGGTCCAATGCATGGTAACATGAGAAGAAGGAGCAGTCGGGAGGGAGCATCCTCGCCTCCTCTGGCCTCCTCACTTGCACCTCCTCAGCACGTCCTGCATGCACTCCTGGACGTTCTCCATCTTCTCGGTCCACTCCTCGCTCAGGCCCTCTTCGTCGTCGCCGATGATGGCGGCGTAGCCCATGAGCGCGATCAGGCCGATGCAGAAGAGGTAGGTGAGGCGCGTACAGAGGCGCTCCATGACGCGACGGTCACCCTGCGAGTGCTTCATGTACACCTCCAGGATGGGCCGGCTGAACAGCTTGGGCTTGCCCATCACGCCCTCGTAGAGCGTGTGCAGATTCTGGTCGCCCATGTCGTTGGCGTAGGTCTCCTCGAAGTCATCCTTCTTGCGCTGCTGGTGCGTGCCGGGGCGCGCCTCTACGACCTCCATGAACTTGCGGAATTGGTTGTGGAGGTTCTCCTCCACGCGGCAGTACTGGCCGTCCAGTGTCTCCTTCTTGATCTGGAGCAGGGCACTGCGGTGCTGTTGCGAGAGCTCGTCTAGGGCACGGTGCACGCTGCCAAACTCGCGCTTCAGCGTCTTGATCTCCTCGTCGTCGATGTGGTGCAACACCACACGGATGAGCGAGCCGGCCACACCGAAGATGGGGTTGACCACGGCGGCTGCCGACGAGATGGTGGCCACGCACTCCAGCACCTTCACCATGCTCCGCTTCAGCTTGTCACGGTCCTCCAGGATCTCAATGTCGGTGTCCGCCATGGCAGCAGGAGACTAGGCAGCAGGCCGGCAATAGCCTGGCTGAGGAAACGACATGAAGATGAACAACAATTAATTACCCTTAGCACACCAAAAATTAAGAGGCTTTTCTTATCAACTCATGATCTGTTCCTTGTTACTGCTCAACTCAAGGATACAACCAGATTTACAGGTTGACTTTTGACGTTGAAAAAGTACATCTGGAGGCCATCTCACTAGATAACAAAATATTTCAGGCGGTAGATATTTAAGATAAGGGTAAAAGGCAAGGCTGCAGCATTCTATGGAAGTGATTTAGTCTATGAGTATATAAACATATGGCTTATTTTATTATTTAATGAAGGGTATAATCTACTCTAGGTTAATATGATAACATATATGTTAATAATATAAGTTTTAATATCAATACAATTTATTCATTAAAATATTCCTCGATATGTAAATTACAAACAATGACAATGTGCAGGAATAGTATTTGCTTTAATGTTCAAAATAGATAGACATACTGTAGATTGTCCATGATTATGTGGATGGAATGACAATATGCAAATACTTGAAACTGCAGGATATACATATGACATACATTCAGTCTTTCCGCACATATTGCAGCATATGAATGGTAACAGAAATTGCAAAAGAACAACAAAAAAAGTTCAGTGCTATATGAATATAGTATAAAATGTCACATCAAATAATAACTTCTTTGAAGAAAAAGACAATTTGCTCACACCTAAATTATAGACATAGATATTTCTTGGTTCCAAAAATGGCTTTGTCCAGTTTTATCTCTTAGAGGAGGGACGGTGAGGAATTTTTGAGAGACCATTAAACCCCACAACCCTCCACCCATCCTAGTTCTCTTCTTTGCATTGCTTCAAAATCTCCAACATTTTGTCCTGTATATCAGCCACTCGCTGGGCCCATTTCTCCTTGACCTCATCCTCGTCATCCTCGGTGACGGCTGTGTAGGCCATGAGAGCCATGAGCCCAATGTGGAAGAGATGGGCGATGTGAGAGCACCTTGCCTCCATGATCTTCCTGTTGCCCTCGCAGTGGTCCAAATACACTTTCAGCAGTGGCCTGCCAAACACCGAGCCCGTTCCCATCACCCCGCGGTAGTACACGTCCAAGCTCATGTCGCTCTTGTCCCGCTCGTAGATGCTCTCAAAGTCGTCCATGTAGCGCTTGGCGTGCTCAGGGTCCTTCTTGACCCGCTCCACCATGGTGTTGAAGGCCGCGTACTGGTGCTTGATGTACTCCTCGTACTTGCCGAAAGTCTCGTTGACCTCGTCAATGCGGATCTGCTGCAAGGTCTGCTTGTTCCGCTGTGAGATGCTCTCCAGCTTCTCGTGGACCTGCCGGAACTCGCCGTCCATCTCGTGGGCCTCCTCCTGGCCCAGGCCCTTGCGCACAACGCCCACCAGGGAGGAGACGATGCCAAACAGCGGGTCGATGGAGGAGGCGAAGGAGGAGACTTTCTCCACGCAGCCCAGCACCTTGACTGCAGTCTGTCTGATCTGCTCCTTGTTTGCCATCACTCCTTGTTGGTCCCAAAATGGCAGGTCTGAAATCATAAAAAGAAAGGTTAGGTGGTGCACTTGTTGGTGAAGCACTTGTTATTGTATGACATAATCTAGCTCCAACTGGTGATTGCCTTTTTTATTTATGTCAGCAGGACACAGATTGGTTATCGTACTGCATCATATTCAAAAGTCTTTGGATGGCAGTTATATACCCAGTTAACTGATCATAAATGTTGGTAGAAGATACATTTTATATAAAGAGGTATGATGCATCTCTGTCATGTTGCCAAGCTTTATCTGTTTTGATAGATTTTTTGATTATATTTCATAATTTAAATGTTTGAATTCATTTGAAAACCACAAATCTAAACATTTCATAAGGTTAAAACATTTACATTTACAACAGAGTCACAGGGTGCTGTCCAGTTCTGAAAACTGAGCACACTGAAACCTATCAGCATGCACTCAGGACTGTGACAGTCCCTCCCTCCCTCCTCCAGCAAGGAGAGAAAGCTTGTTTTCTTGAGCTACCACTCTTTGGAAAATAAAACTCAGAACAGTTCATTGTACTAGCTTCATTTACCAGGGAATATACTGTACAGGTAAAATGTTACAGTGCAGACATATGCCCCATTTTATGCCACACTACGATTTCATATTACATAATCTCTCTAAAGATAGCGACCGGAGCAGAGGCAGAAAAAAAAACACATAAACTGCTCCAGTGAAACAAGGTCTTAAATTATTGCTACCGAAACAACCATGACTAGCCAGTGTGATTAATGACAACGCTCAGAATGACTTGAGGAAGTGAAATCTTTTCTAATGCTACACGGCTACAGTTAGCTTCAGGCAGTCAAATGTGTCTCATATGGAGCTCCCATGACAACAAAACAACATCAGGTCACAACAGCAACATGAAACCATTTCACAGCAAGCATTCAGAAGAGAGAAAACAGAGCTGGGCATGATATCTTACCTTGGTTTAGGCTCTGCAGCTGGTCTCTTCCTAATGGCGAGCTGCTGTTGTTTGTGAACAGGCAGCCACCATTTCACTCTAAGGCAGTCCCAGCCTCTATGCCGTATAAGGGCAGGGTGTGGGAGTGACTCATACTTGAACAATGCTGATTGGGTGAGGGAGGGAAAAAAATGCAGCCTTTCCGCAATCCACAGCGCCTGGGCTCACACCCATATTGCTGAACAGAAAATGGCTGCAGCAGTTGGTGCAGGGGCAGACCCAGGCTATACTTAAGAAAAAGGTCCAGCCAAACTAGTTTGTCCCATTTGACTGAATTATAATATGAAATAACCAGATACACATGTTTTGAATGTAGAAAGGGCGGTCCATGTTGCAGCGGTGAGGACAGGAATGACGTGGTAGTTTAATGTTCTGTATGACTGTATGACTGGGCAGGACAGTGGTGGATGTGGAAAGGGAGACGAGAGGTTTACGGGAAGACCACATGTTGTCAAACAGCTGACCCCCCCCCCCCCCCCCCCCCCGCACACACACACACCCCACCCCCATTCCCTACCCTTGGACCCTTAAGTTGTCAGCTGTTTCAGAGTAAGAACGCCAGTGACCATGAATTACTGTATGAACACTATGTTTGTTTAACTTATTAAAACACATTCCTCTGCTGTCATACCAAAACAATTATTTGAATGCGGAAACCAATCTGAAGTACTGACATCCCTGTTTTGTTTTCATTTACCACTGAGTGTAAAACAACAGTATTTTGTTTCAGGTCACACAATTATTGATAATCTGAAGTCTTACGTTGAAGTCCTCTTTGGAAGAGAAGTTGTCTTTGGTGTCTGAAAGATCTCCTTGAGAGTGGCGTATGATTCAGATAACACCTGTAGAAGGACAAGACAGGACAGATGTCAATCACACTGTGATGCAGCAGCCTACCTACAACATTAGCTTACATTTTGACACCTTTGTTGTGTGGACTCTTCATCATGCAATTAAAAAGATTGTAAGTGAGGGAGGTAGCTGTGAACTAATACAGGTCTTCTCAGACTCTGCTGCATAGATGTGGACCTCTTGGGTTCCACTTTAGGAACCTTGACAAAGGCTGGAAGATAGAGTGTGCAGTGACCAAGTTTTTCTTGGCCTCTTGGGTTTGTCATAAATATGGTTTGAAACATTAAAGCCTTGGGGTCTTAGGGTCGCCGCTGGGGCGAAGGGGTGAGCAGCATGCTGCCCTTTCCTCTGTGCACTTCCTGTTTGATGTGAAAGCTGAGATGTTAAACAGGAACAGGATGAGTAAGAAAAGAAGGGGGTGTCACTTCCACAAGATACTCCTTCACTGACATACTGCCCCCATTATACAGTATGTTCTCTGTTTAGTGTTGTAAAACGAGCATCTATGACTCGACGCGTAGGAAGCAACTTCCCCGTGTTTTTCATTTTCACTTAATTAGACTTTCATCTTAGTCTAACAGCTTAGTCCAACTCTTTAAGACATACATATTATGAAGAGGATTAAACAAGAGCTAAAATGTGTTCCATTTTCTGTGTCATTGCAGGGCCACCCAGAACCCTCCTCTGATGGCAAAAACAGAACATCATAAGGCCACTGCTTACACCATGGGAGAGCATCAATGACGTACGTACACCACACCTCGGCTAGGTAATGTATACTTTGTGTAAGACAGAGAGACATCTAATCCAGAAACTGAAAGAGAAATAGCCCCCAGTAGGTGTGGCCCAACACCCAACTCCACCACATGCTTAGACACGAGACTAGGCCATGGGGTACACAGAGCAAAGCGGGAGCAGCAGGAGCTCAGTGTAAAGAGATAACAGCCTGAGTGGATGCAAGCTAAATCTAGCCCTCCAGCCATATCAGAGTTTTCACACCTCTACCAAAGGCACACTCTGGGGTTTGACTCAACCAGGAAGCCAGATGCAGTCGAAATGCAGCATTAGCTCAGTGCAAAGCATAGAGGACCAGCATGAAACAAGTGTGCAGAGGACTGATCACAATGGAGGTTATGCACACTTGGGACATGGTTCAACACTCTCACTTACTGTATGTACTGGAACATGAAAATTGTTCCTGAAATTGACCACAGGGGGCAGTGATTTTCATTTTCACCTTTTTGTTCACAATAGTTCCCAAGTAAGTAACAGTGGCAGGAAGATGCCAGGGAAGTGAGGCCCCACTTGACATGACATGTTTAACCCTTTAATGCCTGGACAGTTTTTAATATGGATGAAGAGGTGTAAGCTATTACATGAGGTTATTTCTCATGTAAAAAACATACATCTCTGTAAAAAAAGTGTGTAAGGATATATAAATCTACTTTAGTGAGGGCATATATTACTTTTTGAGTACTTAATCCAGCCATCCTTATTTATTTAACCCTTTCATGTACAACTCAACTCTACAGAGGACACTCAAAACATTTTAGGGCCTAATTAGTTCTCATTATGATAATTTATTACATTATTTATTTAACTAGTAAATCAAATCATGTGTGAAGACTTGATAATTTTTGCTCTGTTTAACCTTTTCTAAAAGTATATAACTCGTTGAGGTGGAATTGCCAACTTTGCATCAAAATGTGAAGAAATCTGAATATTTCTTGAATAATCATTGAGCAGTGAAAGGGTTAATAGCTTAAAAACTGGTCATAAATATAGTTAGGCATCTTAAATAGCAATATATAATAAAGAAATATGTCAAAGTCCATATGTCAAAGTCAATTATTACACTAACTTTCCTTATAACTTATTTGTTATTGCACTTCTCATAGTTTAACCCTTTGAGAAAATATTTGTGTATGTTTTAACAGTCCAGTTGGGCCTGAGATGCCTGTGTTATGTTTTCAGTGGCACCTATCCATCTCTGTGCAAGCTTCAATGTGGCTAGTAGCACAGTTGTCCTGGAGGCTTGTGTTGATTTGTCACACAGGGCATGTTTACCCCATAGCAAACCTTAAAGATCTAAAACATTCAGGGCCAGACAGCAGGGTCTAACACGTCTGGAGGTAAATTTTCATTTCAGCTGTTGGGCCTTGGATGCTACAGCTAGATACTAGGTTCAAAGTAAGTAAATAGAGGCCAAAACCATCCACTCTATCTTTTAGGTGATAATTTCATAAACAACAAATAAATAAAAATGAACCTTTTCCTAATTAGCTTTGTAAAAAAATAAATAAACATGACTATGATAAGAGTGTAAATAAATCAACAACGTGATGAGCTCAATCAGGAAGTATGGAGCCCTTTAACAAAACTCTCCACACAGGGGCAGCCATCTTGAAAGCTCTCTGTCACTACACATGCATAGCAATCTTTAAATATTTTTCACTTAAATACCACATATAAGTCTTCATAAATAATGAAATTTGAATGTCCACTTGATTTTGTTATGATTTCTTCAGCTCTGTAGCATTGTTTTTAAGTTTCCTTCCTTTTTCCCTCAAGTTCAAGGGCAGTTTGGCAGAGAGGCTGTTTGTACTGGACACACATCATTCTAACTACAGAGGAACAAACACAACTTCCTAATCACGCTACAAACTAACAATAGACACCTTCCTGAGTACTTCTGACAATGTGAGTGGTAAAAAAAGAGTCCCCATTCACCCTACTGCTACAAAGCACCAGTCCATATGCACTCCACTCCTGAGGTAGCAATAGTTCCCCCTAGCCTAGACTCCATATTTCCTTCTCTATGGCTAGCATAGACCTCACCCTCCCCTGTTTTCAGCTATGAAACAAAATCACATAGCACTTCAAAAGTCACATCTTTAGCCATAGATGTGATGTATAGGGCAATCCAACACCACTAACTGCCCACTGGCAACCAAGCCATTGGAGATATCACCACTTCTTACCTTTTCAGAGTGCTTCCTCCCTCTCCAAAGTCCCAATCTGTACTGATCTTCTTCTTCCAGCAATCCCTGCAAAAGGGGCACTTCCATGTAAGTTCAATAAGCAGGGGTGCTCACATTGGACTATACCATTTAATTGTTGTATAAAGGGCCCTGTGGGGCCACTAAGGCCTTTTGGTGCACAAAGGGCCAAAAATCCCCATATTCTCCATTCAAATGTTATGCCACCAACTTCAAATTGACAAGCCCCTTACCAAGTGCCCATGGCCTCCCCCCAAGACTGTGATGTCTACAGGTCCAAACAGCAGTCATACAGGCAATACAAAGCGTCAGTTGTCAGTGTAAAGGCAGCTGGAACAGAGAGACTCTCCAACTGGCTTTTTTACAGCTGTCAGACCCTGGGGCTGCCCATGGTGACCCATAATTAATTCTAAAGGGCAATGGATATTTTTAAATGGTTAAGTTGTTGTATTTTACTTGTTTTACTGAGGAAAAATAGTTTCTTGACGGGAGTGGTCCATTCAGATGGTAGGCACCCTCCAGAAGGGCACCTCTCCAAATGCACACTTTTTATCCATACAGAGCTGTGTTTTGAGCTGTGCGGAGCTGGGCAGTGTGAACTAAAAGACTGGGTGGGGTTGTTTTGTATCGAGGAGACAAGTTTTTAATAAAAACAAATCAAGCCAAACTTCAGCCATCACCAACATTTGAAAATAAATATGCTCAATGATTGTATATGTGTTTTAACAGGTGTATCCAAACCAACTGTCTTTCAGCACACACTAAGGTTTGTAAGACTCCTTTAAATTAAACATTTTTACTAATCAATTAATGTTAAAATAATAATCTAAGGAGTATTATACAGTTTGGCACATACTGATTATTGAAATTGACCCTAAAATGCTGAACATAAGGGGGTCATTCACAAATGCTGCAGCCCAATATACGCCTGATGCGCCAAAATGTGACTGCATAAAAGGCAGTCTTAAACCCTCACGAAAACGTAGTTCTATATATTCATCAACTGCAGTGTTACGCTTGTGAATGACAAACACAAATGTCTCCTAATATTAATGTAAGTGAAAGAAATTAAGATGTTACACCCGACAGAATGTCGCTGCTAAAATGTAGTTTGTAGCCTACAGTATGTGCCAAATGCGTCAGAAGAGGAACATAAAATAAAATGTCAGATGAGATTAATGTGTCAGATGAGAGACATTATTTCACGATTAGGCTCATTTAAAAAACAAGAAGACAAAGGTAGATCACTGAGATAACCCTAAATAACGCTTAGGCTATTTGTCCTGACTTGTTCTCTGTCAGTTGCGCTACGCGAAATAAAGACCCCCAGGCCAAACGAGCAGCTGAATCAGTGGACATTACCGCAAACATGTATCGAAATGGTATTTCAATAATAGAGATAGTTAGGGCCTGTGTCAGGATAACAAGATGTAAACACACTTTGAATATGCGTCGTCGTTTAAGCACAAATGCGTTGTAGCCTAATAGAGAGGAAAGCGCCTTTTCCAATGTTAAATAGCGGAATTAATCAGTGTAACACACCGCGCACTTACCGTGATGAGCCCGATTTTCAATATAATTCAAAGAAATAATCTTGAAATACACTGCTGGCCTTAAACTGGTAGCCTACAACTGCCGCTTGACAGTTGGTGCGTTTTGCGCCCGGCCTGTTGTATTAAAACAGCGACAGCTGCGCATGCAGGTGGTGCTGAAATAGCATAGTGTAACTCAAGTGAGAACTAGCATTTAATGCTAGACAGCGAGCTATCTATATGAAGCAGGGGGTCACACTGTTCTCAATAAACTTTGGGGTCTCTGCAAAACTTCAAAACTACCACAAGCTTTGTTCTTCAGTCCACATGTAGGCCTATTACAAAAACTTCCGCTTATGTTATATCATGGAGTGTCTTTAGCCTAGGCTCATTTGTATTGCAAATTAAGCACCAACACATCCATCGCCGAAGCTGTTGCCTGTGTCAATGATAGGCTACACACAATGAAAGCTTGCGTTCAGACTATTACAAACGTCAAAGTGTAAATTATTAAACGAATTGTCCACCTTGTAGGCTAATCTAACGTCAATGCATCAATAGGGTAAACTAATTGTCCACCTTGTAATCTTAAACCAGATACAAGACCAAATTGTTATTTGTCCTGCTGTTGAGGCTGGCGGTACGTCCACCCGCTAAGCATCCAATGAAAAGTGCTGTTAATTCCGAATACAACGATACGTTTGAAGAGCCAACATGAAATTAAGCTATGAAAATATGCCCGTTATCGTTAATATATTAGCCCTCTAGTTGTGTATTGTAGGCCTATTAGATAACGCTCCAAAGGGTTTTGTTCTATGACAGAACTTTTTATTAAATTATTCTACACGCCAGACAGCATCACCTGCTTCTCAGACTTTGCGGGAACACCCTGTTACGTGAGGGTGGGGTTAAGTAAGGGATAATGTATAGAACGCCGGTTAAAGCATGATAAGTCACTGAGGTTTAGGCAGTGGTCCACATCGGTGTAATGAATGTCTTGCCTTAAGGCTGTATGTTGCTAAAGTCTGAAGACGTGATGTAACTTGCTAAGAGATTATGTGTGTGTGTTGTGTTTCTCTCAAACTGCCCACACCAGAAAACACACAAAATACCAACCTAGCCTATCTACAGGGCTCTTGAGGACAAGGCTATAGGTTTGTTAGCTGGAGAACCAAAGTATTATATCAAGCAATCAATTAGTTAAATAGAAGACTTTATAGCCAGTGCCTTTTGTGAAAAATAATAATAGGCTATAAAGTAATTAACTAAATAAAAGAAAATACATTTTCAATTTCAATTTCATTTCACTTATAGAGCACCAAAACATTGTCTCATGGCGCTTTACAGAGTGTTAAAACATTCAGAGAGAGCCCATGAGTAACAGGGGTGAGGAGAAACTCCCTAGAATTGGAGATGCATATATGAAGAAACCTCGAGGAGATCCACGACTCAAGGGCCTGACCCATCTGAAAGGTTAGGTGTAGAGATTAGAACATGCCAATTAGAACAAGAGCCTATACAAGATCAAGGTAATAACATTTTATTAAAAGATTTTATTATTAAGATAATAAAAAAGATACAAGAAGGTAGCCTCCCTATAGTTTCTTGTCCACTGTCTGGAAATGACCCATGGTAGTGCAGACCCTATGGTGCAGACCTTAGGGGTCTAGAGGGAACATTTATTGAGTCTGGAATGTATAGGCCTAATTGAGTTGAATCATAATAAAATGACCTGAAACTCTCTAAGAAGAGATGTTTACTTTTCTTCTAGTCCAAGTTCATATCTGTGGCAGCATTCTGAATGATTTGTTAATGTTTTTGTGCATAATGTGCCATTTAAAGGAACTGACTGCTCCTGGAAACAGGATGTTGATATTTAGGATCAACAGCCAATCAAATGCATCCCTGTGCTCCGGAAGCAAGGTTACTGATCATCTGAAGTGTATGGTTTGGTTCAAATCATTTTGATCTCCATTTATAGAGCCTTGACTGTGTGCAAACACAGAGTTACTATAAGTACATCTTAGACAGATAGCTAGAGAAACTCAAGGAGAATATCACTGAATACAATGAATATTGTATTATATTGAATATAGCCTAATCAATGACTGTACCTTTAAATGCCATGGGTACATTTTCAGATGTCACCTGAGACAACAGGCAGGTGAATGGACAGAGCAGCCAGTTTTTCCTTTGTTCGATTATCTGTCTGTTAGAACTTTGATGAAGGATGTTGTTTGGTCTGTGAAACATGCAACCCTGGATGTGTTGATATTCATCAAAGTGGTCAGTGTTCAGCCTTTAAACTAAAGCATCAAAAAAGATCAAACTAAGCATCACTGGCACTGCACTGTGGACTTTGGGGGGGGGGGGGTTGTGTGGTGGTGTGTGTGTGTGTGTGTGGGGGGGGGGGGGGGGGGGGGGGGTAGTTCACTGTCATGTTTCCATTTTATAAACTGCCCCCCCCCCCTTCATGTTTATAAAAATCGATAAAAAAGTTCATCACAAAAAAATAGTTAAATCGTCAGCAGTCCAGGACTTTACTTAACCTGGAAAATCCTTCCTGGTCAAAGCTGGCAGGGTGGAGCTACAGTACCCCCTGGACAAGGAGACCGAGACCAAACTGGTGGTGGTGGGGAGGAAGGTGGGGACTGTGGGATTGATGGTACCTGAGGCAGTGAAGCAGGTAGAAAATTCATTATAAGACTGGTGACAGCTGGTGATTGGTTGAGGGTAATAAATGAATGAATGACGTAGAATTCAAGTCTTCCTGGTTGAAGTTATATGCTACACTTTCCATTTCTGACAATGTAAACAAGAGGCTTAGACCAAATTATATACAATTCCAGCCTATCCACACATTTCTTCACTTTCATGGAAGGGATGGGTGTAATTTGAATGGCTTTTGGGAATCACAGACTTTACTTTCAAGAAGATCCAGAAGATGGCAATAGCCCATGGGAACATGGTTTGTACAAATACTCCAGTCCTCTCTGACCTGCAGTCTTAAAGGAACACGCCACCGTTTTATGAAATTGGGTCATTCACCGTCTCCCTTCCATTCACTATGTGAAGCTAAGCTAGCAGTGGCACTGCCGGACTAAAACAATGCATGAATTGAGACAAACAAGCTTTTGCCCACTTATCTAACCTCTAGGGGAGACGGTGAATAACCCAATTTCAAAAAACGGTGGCGTATTCCTTTAAATTTTCTTTTGCGACCTTGACCTGTAGGTTCACTGACAGAGGAACTCCTTTGTAGAGGGGAACTCCTTTGTAGCAGGGCACAGGTAAATTCATTTGTTTTTGTTACAGTGGTTAAATGATTGGGTGTGGGTCTTGGAGGGCCAGTCAGTGTATAGTGAATATATGTGGGTCATTCCACGTCAATTCAACCAGGGCCCACGCACTTAGGTCTCAAACAAATCTGAAAAAATTACCAGGTGTACCTATGTTACCCAGGAGACACACTGTAAAATTACATTCATGTAAGATCAATACTTTCCATGATACAGCCAGTTTTACGGGGGGAGGGGGGTGTTACGGGGGGAGGGGGGTGTTGTTCGGCCTCTTTTTTTTTTGTCAAAGTTAACAAGGATAGCGTAATAACTAAACACAGGTTACTCTATACAACCACAGGTGGCACTGTGGTAACTATATAAAACATATTGATCTCAATGGTGTATTTTGCCCATGTTCAGGGTGGAAAATAAAAAAGAAAGATTTGCGTAAGACAAGTCAAGTTGGTGTTTTTAAAAAGAAGGGATCATGGAGAATAAAGAAAAAAAAAATATTAAAAACATCTTTGTATATTCCCACAAGGTGTTTGGGTGCTCTGAAAATTAGAACCAAAATGGTTTTTCAGACTTGTGAGGTCTGCTGTTCAGACCCTGAAGGAATTTATTTTCTGCCCAGCCAAAAACTCCAATACATGTTTTATCAACTTTGAGGGATACCTATGACCATGCAGGATCATCCAGACCAAACGTGACGATTTTGCTACACACTATTCCTATTTATGTACCAGCATGCAAAATTTGAGCCTCCTACAAGGCCGAACAAAATCGACACCCCCCTCCCCCTGTAAAACTGCTGTATCATGGAAAGTATTGATCTTACATAAAAGTAATTTTGCAGTGTGTCTCCTGGGTAACATAAGGTACACCTGGTCATTTTTTCAGATTTCTTTGAGACCTATGTGCGTGGGCCCTGGTTGAATTGACGTGGAATGACCCATGTGCTGTCTGCTTAGCAGCCTATTTGCTCTACGTTAAGCTTCATAGGTAAGTGAATTTCTCTTTGCCTTTGCCTTTATGTCGATGGGACTGTAGCGAGTGACAGGAAGCAAGTGAGGGAGAGAGATGGGCTGGGATCAGGAAATGGAACCTGGGCACTGCCATCCAGATGTGGTATGGTGCTGCCGCTTGTGCCAGAGGCCCACATGAATTTAATATTTGTCACAGTGGTTAAATGTGTGAGTGTGTTGTCTTATAGAGCCTGTATATGGTGAGAATATGAGCAGGATTACCATTGCAACAACACATCATCAGTAGGGTAAAACTAACCTGTCTCACGACAGTATAACATTTGCTGTATGTTGAGTTATTTGTGATTTCCTCTAAATAAATAAAATCAAAAAATGGCTGATTACAGTTTTCTTTTGTTTGTACTTTTGTAGCATTATCTGTTGTCTTTGTCTATATCCATGTGAAGCGCTTTGAGTGGCCATTATGCTAGACAATGCGCTAGGCCTATCCAAATAAATACTTACACTTCAAATGTCCTTCAGGTAGGAGGACAATCGTAAAATAATATAGCAGTCAGCCTGTAAGGTAAAGCAATGTGTTCAAAAGGCATTATCATTATGTGAAAACATTGTTATACTGTATAGTACACTTTCAAAAACCCCCTTACTACCAAGAATATTTCCAAACTCATTTAACACCTCTTAACAGCTGCTTTCAGACACGTCCTCCGCAGTATGTGAAATGGAGGTCCAACCCTTCGGGTGATTCAGATATGATGCTAACATCACCAGGAATCAGCATAGAGGTGTTAGAGCAGTATAAATATCTGGGTATACTGTGATAGACGGTAAACTTAAATTTGACATAAACATAGAGATGACCTGCAAAAAGGGACAACAATGATTGTACTTCCTAAGGAAGCTTAACTCTAATGTGGATAAGGTTATCCTGTCTTTGTTTTATAAATCTTTTATTGAATCTGTCCTTTCTTTTGCTTTCATTGCCTGGTATGGGGGCATCAGCCTGAGGGAGAAAAATAACCTCAGCCATATTGTGAAGGTGGCTGGTAAGTTGATAGGTTGTCCACAGGTTTCCTTGACAAATATTTATGAGAGGCAGGTTATGAGGAAAGCAGATGCCGTATTGGACCGTGTAAATCACCCCCTTCATTGTTCTTTTGAGGTCCTCCCCTCAGGCCGGAGATTCAGAGTCTTGTTTTAAGACCAAAGAACTCCAATAAGAAGTCCAATAGGACAAAGAACTCTTTTATACCAAGTGCAATTCAGTTGCTAAATTTGCACAATTCTTGGACCTACTGTAGATGAGGAGTAGTGTTAACAGTGTTTTTTAACTAGTAGTGTGTTATTTATTTATATGTGTAAGTGGTGTTTACCTGTGCTACCTGTATATTTACCTGGCTGCAAGACAAGTTTCCCTTAGGGGACAATAAACTGAAACTGAACTGAACATGCTGACATTATGCGGTCATATGTGTCAATGACACCGACGCACATTAATAGAATCTCTGTGTGGTTGAACAGGTTGAACACGAGCATGAACAGAATCGCCGCATGTTCTTTGCTTCGTTCAGACACAAGCTCATTTACATAATGTCCATTGGAAATACTAGGGGGGGAGTAGTGTAAGAGCTGGCTAAGTTCAGAATTCCAAATGGCCGGTTATGTTGTTCAGATATACGGCCGACCGCTTGAAATCCGCAGAACATGCAGACTTACACCTAGGTCTGAAACCAGCTAATGATACATAACATATGTTGACATGGAAGTTGACTTTTCAAACATTTCCGGGTTTTTCATGACTATGACTAAGGATTGCTTCACATTGTCCACTGATCCCAGAGAAAGATTTCTCGTCTCAAATATTGATATTTTATTAAGAAATAAATAACCTTTTATTGAGAAGAAAAAAGTTGAACTGAAATTACACTTGGGTTGAGACAATAGGAAGGATATTTCCCAGGAGAATAAACTGAGAAAATGTGAGACAATTATTGAAATCACATATTGATGTTAAATTGAGCTCAATTATTTGTCAGGAGAAATTGAATATAGGCTACAAAAGAAAGATTTTTCCTTTCCTAAGAAAGGTATGAAATGAAAGGTGAACTCTGCCCTGACCAACTGTGATCGAGTGGAAGTACAGTAGAAGATGCTGGCCAAACTCCAACTTCTTGGTAAGGTAAGGAAACTTTAATGTCCCCAAGGGGCAATTGGTTTCTGGTAAGGAGGTGGGGGGGGGGGGTGTTTTGAGTGATAGCCTCATAAAGAAAAATTGGTCGGAATCCAATCCATCTGGTGTGGACTATGCTGCTTTGCAAAGGCAAAAGGCCGTAACTTCAATTTTGTCAAAAATGAGTTTTTGTCATTTTTGGAACAATGAGCATCAGTTTTATCATGTGGACAAATATCTTTGGTCAATTTTGTTGTTTTCTTATCAAAATAAGATGCTGTTTTTGCCGTTGGAGGTGGGTAAAACAAAGGCAGAGTGCCTTATTCCTATGTATTGAATGTAATTGAAGCACTTCAGCCACACTTCAATAAAGTGAAAAGCAAAACTCCCGAACTCCAGTGGCTACATCATTTTATCTGTTTTCCTACCAGGAACAACTCAACAGCAGGCACACATAATGTAACCTTTATCGTTGTGACGAAAATAACAGAACAGCATTTCACCACCACTGACAGCGCGCGAGACATTCTTATTTCCATGTGATGAGATTTGAATATATATATATGTGTGCAGAGGTGTAGTGGTAAACTATTCTGTAACCGTGACGCGTTCACGATCTGAAAAAGAACCACACACCTCAAGCCGCTCAAAAGAGGAAGATTGATTCCTTGGTCCAGGAGACACTCGGTGCAGCGCGAAGCCATCAGAGCTTTTTTTTTTTTAAATATATATATATAATTGATAGACCTTTAATTAAACATTTCCTGAAATCTCTGTAAGGACAATCTCTTAAACTCTCATCTCTATAATTATGCCAACTTTGTACAGCAGTATTCTTCAGCACCTTTTACACAATCGGAGAAGTGATGGTAATGGAGGGTCCGGATTTGTTTATGAGGGAATCAGGAACTCTGATGGATTACAAGTGAGACTCTTCACCTCACCTTTCTCTTCTTGTTTAATCCTTTAACTTTGTGGTAGAAATTGCAGTTCTTCATCAGGCAAACATTTAATTATTTTCCTAATTCCTGTAGGCTGCCATCAAGAGTATCCCCAAGACACTGGCAAAGAAATATATTACTCTATCATAAAGTTGATCTTTTCCATTTAGCTAAATCTAAGATCATCCAAAACACATCTGGAGGGATACAATAAAGTAACCCGTTTCACATCCAAAATGCATATCCCAACAGATGTTATTCTAACTCCAACTCCAGTTCCAATTTAAAATGTACATTCAAATTCTCCTCCAGTTCTTCGTTTCTTTCTAAGCCTGGCAGTGACGTCTCTCTCCGGCTGGAGATTGCCCTCATGAGGATGGTATCTACAGTACGCCGCCACATTGCCCCAACATCATCAAATTCCTGTATTATTTTGCGGGTGACAATGTTGTGACCCTCATCCTGGAGTGTCTCAGGCCCTGTATAAATTTATATTGCTATTGCAAAAGCCAAGGTGGTCGGTCGTCTTAGTGAGAGCCAGGCAAAGCATGTCATGCGTCAGGTGGTCCTTGCCGCAAAACACTGCCGTGATCGTGGCGTTTTACATCAGGACATAAAGCAGGAGAACGTCTTGGTCAACCCTGACAATGTCATTGTTAAGCTTATCGACTTTAGCTATGGGGACCTGTTGAAAGAGACTCCTTACACTCCTAACACAACAATGTGCAGTGTTTGTGTCTAATGCTAAATCTTTGACCCAATCACTCCACCGGAACGGTAATCACACAACTACAGCTACCAGGACCGTCCGGCCACTGTTTAGTCTCTGGGTGTGCTACTCTGTGGGAACTTGCCAATTGTGAGCATGGCTAATATTGTCTCTGGACGCTTGTCACTCAGGAGGGGACTCTCCAGGGGTCAGGCAATGTCAGAGCTTTTATGCTCTCCAGAGTACACATACCTGTCCCTAGATGTTCAGAGAAAACCTGAACTGAAGCTGAGTTGCAAAAAGTCTAGGTGAATAGTAACTGACACAAATTAACATGAATTTGTTATGCTCTTCTGTAATTGTGCAATCTTATTCACTGGTGTTTCAGGAAAGACCCGGCCAAACAGCCAGTCCTGGAGGAAATCCTCCAGCACAACTGGCTCTCCACAGACTAGGGTTAGGTTACAGCAAGGAGAGAGAGGAGGAAACTGTAAGATAATTCAAGACTAATCAGCATTGAACCATAAACACACACTTCACAGATGAATAACTTTTTCCCCCTTTTAATCAGATGTGTGTCTGAATGTGTTATCAAATATATTTTTTTCCACAAAATTATTGACTGACAGGGAAGGAGGTTGCCAAAGGAACCGTGTTCCATTCATACGCCTCAGAACATTTGGGCAAGCAATGCCACTGGGAAATATAATCTCCACAAGACATGGCAACTGACATGGGGGTCTATTAGTTCCACAAGTGCAATACAGGGGCACTTACATCAAAACAATAATCCTCAGAAATCAAGGGAACTCTGTATTTGTGGATTGAGACTTTGAGGTGTCTCAATGAGCTCTCATAAACCTGCCAGGTTTATATAACATTGAAGTAATTATCCTCAAAAAATGGGAAAAACAGGAACTCAGTACAGTTGGTTGATTGAGAGTTTGAGCTCTCCTAACACTGCTGGGTTTATAATCTGACATGAAAAAGTCCCGCTGTAGACGGAGCAGGCAGCAGAACCACCATCTCATATCTGGTGGGTTCATCTGGCAGTTAAGATTGTATTTGGTTTACAATTTATAACATTATAAGAAATTATTATTTTTTATATGAAAGGTCAAACACAAGGATGGTATTAAGCACATTGAGCATCCTTCATTGCAAATATCCTCTTCCCTGCTCCGGAGAACACCCCCCATTGATGACCAGGTTCAGCCGGGCTAGTTAATGTCACTCTCCCAGCCTGGATGCTGGCTGCACATCCAGTCAGTATGTGTCCTATAAGCACCACGGACTGGGCCTGTTGTGGGAAGCACTTTTCATTTCAGTAAGAAGTTACTGTTATTTGCTTGCTTATTATACCGGTAATTATTTGTATGAAAGGTCAAACACAAGCACGTTGAGCATGTCATCTTCTCTAAAGGCCTGCTCCGCAGAACACCCCCCATTGATGACCAGGTTCAGCCGGGCTGGTTAATGTCACTCTCCCAGCCTGGCTGTTAGCTGCACACCCACCCAGCCAGTATGTCTGCGTCCTACTTTTCCTACATTTCATGCAAAGGTAAGAAGTTACCATCATTCAATTTCATACTAAGTATCATGAATATTATGAACACGAGCAACCGTGTATGAGCCAATGTGTGCAGGTGTGCGTGCATGTGTGTGTGAGAGAGAGGGGGGCCATTACACATGCAAGGACACACAGGTGCATGATTGCAAAAAGGGTTGTATGGATGATAAGCTAATGATGTCTTGCAATTTGTTGTTTTAGACCAAGATCACCTATGTCTCATCATCATGACCCCGATCCAGATTGGGTGCCAGAGATGGAAAGGGACCGTTTTGAAGAGGAGAGGGAAGAGGAAGAGGATGAGGAAGATGGAGCAGGCATCCACCTCTACCCAGCCTCTCCGAAGAAAGAAAGCCAGAGAGGAAGGCAGCGATGAAGTAGGTGGGAGAGGAGTCGGACGAGGGGAAGAGAGAGCGAGAGGAGTAGGAAGAGGAAGAGCATTAGGTGATGGAAGAGTGGAAGAAAGAGGACGAGGAAGAGGACGGGCGAGAGGGGAAGCAAGTGGGAAAGCCAGAGGGAGAGGAGGAAGAGGAGGACGAGGAAGGAGCCAGAGCAGGGAACTGACAGGAGAGCCGTGGCTGGGGATCGATGTGGAGGACATTACACCCCCACAGGCAATCTGCCGCCCAGCTCGCCCTCCTGGACATCAGCTCTTGAGTGGGGAGCAGTACTCAGCCCTCGACCTCTTCAAATTGTTTGTCACCGATGCCATGCTGCAGGAGATTGTGAGAAACTCCAATGCCTACGGAGTGCGCTCACATCCTGAGGCATGGCAGGGGATTTATTTAGAAGATCTCCTCTCCTACACAGGGATAGTTGTATACATGGGCCTGGTGGAGGCAAAGACGCTGAAGGACTACTGGCGGAGGTCTGACCTTTATTCTTTGCCTTTCCCCCCCTCCATCATTTCCGGACGGAAATTTGCCGCCATCTCACGTACCCTCCACCTTTGCTCCCCTGAGGCAGATGAGGTCAACGCGAGGAAAAGGTTATGACCGGCTGTGTAAGGTTAAGCCCACCTCTCTGGACTCGTGGCTGTGTCCACGCTCCTCTCTGCTCTGCACTCACGGCTGTGTCCACGCTCCACCCCACCTCTCCGCACTCAATTGCAATTTAATTTCACTTATAGAACGTCAAAACATTACACATGTCTCATGGCGCTTTACAGAGTGTAAAAACATTCAGAGAGAGCCCATGAGTAACAGGGGTGAGGAAAAACTCCCTAGAATTGGAGATGCATATAGGAAGAAACCTCGAGCAGATCCACGACTCAAGGACCTGACATCTGCCTAGGGTCAGTTATAGGGCGGTAAGGCCTGTATACATGATAAATGAAAGGTTAGTTACTCGTGGCTGTGTCCACGCTCCACTCCCACCTCTGCACTCAGGGATGTGCTCCCCTCTACATATTTGCCAATGCACTTTTTTGGCCCTTATTATCAAAATCTCATATGGTTTCAGGATATAACTGGAGATAATCGTGCCTATTTTGTGTCTGCATATGTAGCAGGGTGAATATTGTTTCCCTGAATTTTCCCGCAAGTTGTATCCATCTTTCTGAGTTTCTTTATTTTCCCACGGTTGTATGGGGAAAAGTGGGTGTGGCATTAGGCTTGTGCCTGACAAAATGGACTTTAAGGGGGAATTCTCCCATGTGCGTAAGGGTGCATAAGTAAAAAATAGCGCGTAACTAAGCACTTTTCAACCTGTGCAAATTCTCCCATCTGTTATTTACGCGCGATAAAGGGAGTTTGTGTTTTGGGAGGAACAACCCCAAAATCTGAGCGTTTCTTATGTAGGCCTATACAACTCTTGTGCGCATTCTGCCACTGGCTTAAGCAGCTTTTCAGCTACTAGTTCCCGAGGGCTGTATTAAGGTCGGGTGCCACTACAAGGTGAAACAGAGGATCAGACTTGGATGTGTGTGCGTTTTATCCTCTTTACACTGAAATGAGCTGATGACCTGAATGCTGCGGTACAGTTAAATGTGCTGGATTCGAGCTTGCTAGTGTCTCTCCTTTTCTATCCTGAATACGCTGGGTTCATATAGTCGGTTGACTGTCCACCTGCTGGTTTAGTCGGTTGACTGACCAGCCGGAGATTGAGGCTTCGTGCTAGCTAGGTGATTAAATTGCACACTTTGGATTGGCTGATGCATCAAGCCGTGTCGGAGTTTGTGTTTTGGCTATGGTTAACCGCCGCAAGACCTTCATCCGAAGGTAAAAGTTCTCACAGCTGGTTCACCGCAGGAAGTTCTGCAGCATGGGCAAGACCCTCCTCCCGTCAAATTTGCGTTATTGAACGCACAATCTATCTGTTACAAGACTTTCATTTTAAACGACCGCTACACGTCTCATCACCTGGACTTTTTGTTTATAACGGAGTCTTGGCTCAGCGGTAATGACGTCATTCCACTTGGTGAACTCTGCCCTCCTCACTGCAGCTTCATGAATTCCCCTAGGGCTACTGGTCGTGGAGGTGGTCTGGTCACTGTTTATAATAACAACTTTAAATGTAGAATTGTACAAATTGATATGTTCTCCACTTTTGAGGTACAGCTTGTAAAGATAAATGCCACCCTCTGTGCATTAGTTTACCGACCACCAAAAATTAAGCTTAATTGTAATTTCATTCAAGAATTTGCTGATCTACTATCTTTTATGGCCTCTCGCTCTGTCAATTTCATGATTTTAGGGGATTTTAACATTCACATCTGTTGCCCATCAAAACCTTTGGTTAAGGACTTTTTATGCCTTGTGGACTCTTTCAATCTTGTGCAATCTGTTATGGCCCCGACGCATCAGAAAGGCCACACATTAGACCTAGTATTGTCTTATGGTTTCAATGTTTCCAACTTAGAAATTATGGATGTTGGGGTCTCTGATCATTTTTTGATTTTATTTGAATCTATTTTGTTTTGTCCCCCTGTATCTCCCCCTAAGTCCTATTCCTTTGCCCGTTCTATTAATTCCACCAAAGCCACAACATTCTCTAATACTTTCATCCTCTCTCACTCACCTACTATCTCTGTTGCTATTTCCACCTGCTCTGACATTGAAGAATTAGTCACTCTCTTTAATGCATCCTGTCTTGAGACCTTAGACTGTGTTGCCCCACTAAAACAAAAGCGTGTCAAAACTATCACCACTCCATGATTAGATGCCATAACCCGTTCTGTCAGAAAATCTTGCAGGAAAGCAGAGCGCAAATGGAAAAAAGAGAAGCTTCAGGTATTCTATGACCTTTTCAGAGATTCTCTAAAGACCTACCAAAACTCTGTTAAGGCAGCAAAGGTTGAGTATTATGCTCAGCTTATCAACAATAATGCTCATAGGCCAAAAGCTTTATTTAATACCATTAACTCTATTTTAAATCCTGCCTCATCTACTCTTGCCCCTTCAACAGAAATCTGTGAGAAGTTCCTCAACTTCTTCATCGATAAAATTGACAAAATAAAATCTCAAATCTCACCTCCAGATTCAGATCCCTCAGTGATAGAACTTTCACCTAGCTGCCACTAACAGTTTCAGGCTATATCTTCCTCCCAGCTTTCTAAGGTGGTCTCCCATATGAAATCTACATCCTGCCACTTAGAAGTTTTACCTGCACGCCTTTTTAAAGAAGTCTTTACCATCATCTGCCCTCTTGTATTGGCCATAATTAATCACTCACTAACCAATGGAGTGGTCCCCTCAGGTTTTAAACGTGCAATTATGCAACCTTTACTTAAGAAACCTAACCTTGAACCCAGTGACCTGAAGAATTATAGGCCTATTTCTAAATTACCTTTTCTGTCAAAGATACTAGAAAAGGTTGTCCTCTCTCAGGTTTCTTCTTATCTGAGTGAGTTCAATATATGTGATAAATTCCAATCAGGTTTTAGATCTCTGCACAGCACTGAATCGGCCTTGCTTAAAGTCCAAAACGACATTCTCTTAGCAGTTGATTCTGGATCTTGCGCCCTCTTGGTGCTTCTTGATCTGAGTGCAGCATTTGACACCATTGACCATAACATCCTATTAAAACGCTTGGAGGATGAAGTTGGTCTCCAGGGTTCTGTTTTGCAATGGTTCTCTTCTTATTCTTATTGATAGATAATTTTCAGTTAGTTTAGGCAATTTCTCCTCTTCCTCTGCCCTTATAAAGTGTGGTGTTCCTCAGGGTTCCATTTTGGGCCCTCTTTTATTCTCTCTTTATATGCTACCCCTTGGCTCAATTTTTAAAAAGTATAACATTCAGTATCACTGCTATGCAGATGACACTCAGTTTTACCTGCCTGTTAACACTAATGGCATTTGTTCCTTGGAGAATATTTTTAACTGTCTCAGTGACATCAAATGCTGGATGGCAAGACATTTTCTTCAACTGAACGAAAGTAAAACTGATATAATTATTTTTGGCCCTCCAAGTGATGTTTCTATCTTGAAAAATGCACTAGGACCTCTCTCTGCAAACTGCCACAGTGAAGTAAAGAATCTTGGGGTTTTCTTTGACTCCTCTTTAAATTTTAATAAGCAAGTAAATAGTGTGGTCAAAGGCAGCTTTTTCCAGTTAAGAACCATTGCAAAACTGAAGCCCTTTTTGTCCTTCTCCGATCTTGAAACTCTTATACATGCTTTTATAACATCTAGACTAGATTATTGTAATTCACTATATGCAGGCCTGACCCACTCCACTCTCAACAGACTTCAGCTAGTTCAAAATGCAGCAGCTAGATTATTAAGTGATTCTAAGAAACGTGAGCATATAACTCCTGTGTTGGCTAAGCTGCACTGGTTACCTGTGGAGCAGAGTTAAGTTTAAAATTTTACTTTTTGTCTTCAAAGCCCTCAGTGGATTGGCACCTAGTTACATAGGTGACCTACTAATTCCTTACAGCACTCCAAGATCACTTAGGTCTTCATCTCAGAATCTTCTCTATATCCCCAAAACACACCTTAAAACTAAGGGTGATAGAGCCTTCTCTGTTGTTGCCCCCCAACTCTGGAATAGTCTACCTGTACATATTAAGTCCTCTCCAACTATTGACTGCTTTAAGTCTAACTTAAAGACTTTCATTTTCTCCCAAGCTTTTAATCTACCTTAATACCCCCCCCCCACACACACACTCTTTATTCTTTATTTTATTTTTGACCAATTTGTTTATTATTTCAGTTATGTATTTATTATCCGGGTACGAATTGTGCTAACGAATTATACTAAGGGGACCTTAGTATAGGCCTTTGTTAAAATCTAGACCAACGCCGCAACTGGCGGGCGAGTTGGACTACTGGACTCGTGAGGCCCTGCACGAACTCCCCAGAACTTACATACTGGATTTACAGACTGCGTACATACTGGAATTACATACTGGAACTTACACACTGGAATTTACATACTGGAACCTCGCTGGCCACCTGAAGGTTCGATCCGCTGTCCATTGCCATCAGGCCCCAGGGGAGGGTCTCGGGGAGCAGGGAAGTCTCCCTTTTAATAACTTTACATTACATTACATTTGGCTGACGCATTTTTAGCCAAAGCGACTAGCAACATGGTAAACAGTTTAAGTTTTAAAGCAATTCGCAACAATTTTAGGACAATTTAAAAAACAGTAGAGTACAGTAAGAACTAGAAAATGCAATTCCAGGGAATTACCATTGCATGTAAATGCAAAAAAACTGCCGTTTATAACATTATATTACTTACAGTATAATTATTCATATTACATAGACTTAAAGCACTCTTGAAAACCACTTACTTGGTTAGATGTTAGCTTAGTGTACTGTATATCAACATTCTTTGTTTTAATACAGAAGAATACAGTAGTATGAACACTTATCAACCAATGTAAGCTTGAAGTAAAAAAAAAAATCAGTTGTTGAAACCAATTTTAAAGTTACCCAATAATGATTAGAGAGAAACCAGATGTCTACTGAATTTGCATTCTTACAGAACTTGATAATGCCAATCAGGGTAGGAATTTCACGGCGGACACGACGGCCATGGCCGTCGTAGCCCCTTGCGTTGGCCGTGAGGCCCCTTTGAAAATCAGAGGTTTACAGGCCACGGTGGCCTTGGTGCCCCCTTCTTTCAATATTCTGCTTTGCGTCCTACTAATAGCGATTTTTATTTAGCCTGTGGCCTGTCAAAATAATCTTAGCATTCACAGCGCAAATTAATTTAGTCTTTTACGCAGTGGAGAAAGTGACAGCGCAAGAAAGAAAGTGCGTCCAAATTCACCCATTCTCAGTTGAACTATTCGCGAAGTAGCCTATTCATCACACACATCACAAGTATCAAACGGAAGAACTTTTTCTCAGCTTTTAAACGATGTTAGCCGACAATTGCTGTGTTGAACGGTTCGCGAGAAAAGTAAATAATATCATTCAATTTAATCATACATTCTACTGAAGGTTTTGCGTCCCATGTTCTCCCTACCCATTCATCTCGGTGGAATACTTTACGAACCCTTCTTTTAACATATGACAAACCATATATCAGAATAAACAGGAGACCTTACCGAACACAAAGGTGTAAAGCAGTCCCCTGTACAGTTAGTCGTTCCAGAGTAATCCAGTTTTGAATTTGCAGTAATACATACATATATGACCATGTAGGTAAGACTGTTTTTAGTGGCAGGCTAGCACATACCGTTGACTTGCGCTAGCCTAGCACCTGCGAACTCTGCAATTAGAACGACTGGATGAAACGTGTTGAAAACGGTCTCCACTGATAAATATCACACTTGCTTACTTGGAAATGAGGTCCTATGTCCAAAATCCTGAACCACCCCTTTAAACGTCAAACTTGGTCGGAAGAAGAATAATAAAAAATAGACGATAATAACTAGAAAAGCATTTCCTGAAGGAAATACAGTGAATGAAAATGCTAAAATATGATGAGGAAATACTTTCTGCTTTGTTTAGGCAGTCTACTGTTAGGGATCAGTATTCACAATCAAAATCATATGTCCAAATAGCCTGGCGAACCAGACCCACATCAAGATGTAGGGTCTGGGCACTCACCGTTCGCAGTGCTCAGTCTGACGGGCGGGATAATCGGTTGTCTTTCCCACCATCGGAGCTAGTTGGCTAGTTCAAACTTTTGCCAACTTAACAAAAGCTTAACTCGTGTCACACTGTTCGCCAACAGCAACATCCATCTTATTTGTTTTCAAGTAGCAGGGAATTCAAGCCAAATAGAATTTTCATTTTTCGAGCTCACAAGCCAATGGAGAGTTGCTAGACTAGATTTCTAGGCTAATGTCCAAATGGATATGGTTTTGAATGATGGCAAAAATGTAAAAACAATGCCTTAATGCAGGAATCTCCCTCTTCAGTGTTAATTATCCAGGATTCATTTGAATTTGCAAACCCACTTGGCTTTGGCAAAAAGAATATATTGCCTCATCGTTCAACTGTTGACTCAACAAAACTTGTTTTACTTTGCAGGGATGACTTCAAATTTTTTGGTGAAGAGAATGTATTTGCCCGCCTGATAGAAGACCTGAAAGACCAAGAGGAAACAGGGTTAGCTACACCAGCTTCTTCAGTCACACCTCAGCAGTGGTCAGTTATTTCCACCGCTTGTTGCAGGCGAAGCAACTCAAATTGATGAACAATAATCCAACAGTGATATTCAGAGTGTGCTAGAGGCATCAGACATTGATAAAAACAAAACTTCAGAGGTATCCACAGTGACATACAAAGGGACTAATACTGCCTTCATGCCGGTTGTAAACTCGGAGGACCCAACTTTCAAAATCCCGACCTCCCAAAAAAAGAATGTTCATGAAAACAAATACAGGAAACGCATAAATAAATTATTAGAACTGCTTACTATGGTTAATCAAGGAAAATGGTTGAGTTGTTTTTATCTGTAGTATTAATTTAGTGACAAATTACCTTGCCTATTTGTAACGAGAGTGAGATTCGTCTCTTGTGTTATTGCAACGGAGGCCGGATGGAGAGGCCTGGATTCTGGTTGGAGAATATGATAGTGACGTCAAGTCGGACACCTCGGGGCACAAGACTTCCGCACGAGTCTCCAGGCAAAAAATCCGACCCGACTTTGCGTTCAAGTCATTTTCTCGGAGGTCCGAATTTCCGAATATCCGACGTGGCATGAAGGCGGCATGAATACACCTAGGCCTTGTTGTTCTGGAGCACACTGGTGACACTATAATCTTTGGTAAAATATCCCTCGTAGTCATAAATGACGAACAGGTGCACTTTGTTGTGTTAGTGCACGTGTAATTATTCCTAATTGATCATGGTGTTCACCACATATTTCAGTCTCCCAATAAATATTTGTGTATTAATGCAGATAGTCTACAGGACAATTATCCACTGGGCACTGGCAGTTTACAATACAATACCTTGGACCTCCCTGTTGTTTCCTTGCATCATTCAGTGTGTCTGAATGCATTCAAGAGATTCAAAAGGTTCTTCAAGATCTGAATGATGAGCGTTTGAGGACGCTGACTGAACACCTAACATCAGTAGTAGGAGTGAGAAAAAAAAGGAACCTGACTGTGGTTGAAAAAGAGGAACTGCAATCATTTAACGAGTATTGCTTATTCATGTGAGCTTTCCATCCAACACCAAACCACACCAAACTCTGTCGTCATACTTGTCTGACTGCATTATGTCAAAAGTGTCTAATAATCCATACAAACGTGCAGAAACTGCAAAAATTATCAACGACAATCAGGTAAAAGAGACACATTTAGCTGTCTAGCGCCATAGACCTCCACTTCTCATTAGCCATAAGGTATCCGAAGGAGACAATGCATGGTACATTCTGCTGCTATATGGTTGAGTTGGCTGTAGCAAAAAGGCATACTGATGAGTCAATACATTACTTTGAATGTAAAGTGTCTGAACACAGAGACTTATTGCAAGTTACATTCCCTAATTTCAGATTGCACCCAAAACACCACTACATTGAGCATTATCCTGAGATGATTAAGGCATTTGGTCCACTTTCAGATGTATGGACAATTCGCTTTGAGGGCAAGCATACATTTTTCAAAGTGGTCATTCGCAATGCTTGCAACTTCAGAAATGTAGCACTCACTCAAAATGATGGCTTACCATTTAGCAGAGGTGGAAAGTAACGAAATACATTTACTCACGTTACTGTATTGAGTAGTTTTTCTGTGTATTTTGTATTTTTTAAGTAGTTTATAAAATCGGTATTTTAAATTTTACTTGATTACTTTTTGAGTGAAGTATTGTACTTCGCTACATCAAAAATCCCATCCGTTACTTGAGTAAAAAAAAAAAGTTAAGACTAACTGAAACAGAAAGGGAGAGAAAAAAAATCGCGCCCTAAACCACTAGCCTAGTGATAAAGATCAGCATGTAGCCTGACAGGACATGAATCAAGCTGACGCCATGCAGTCTTTCTGAAAGTGATGGAGATGGAGCTGGATCACGAGATACATCAGATTAGCCTAACCTATGAAAGTGTATTTTCCGCTATTCCAATGGGTTGTCTCAGTTCGTTTTATCACCAATGATTATTATTGGAGATATTCAAGCAAACACCATGGGATTTCGTGTTTTGACGTTTGTGCTCACCTTTCTTTGGAAATAAGTTTATTAGCAGTTGTTTCCCCTCATTTTGATGTCTCTCTTTTTCCTGTTTTGGCTTTTGTTTTTAGTAACTTGACTTGGCTTTCTTGGAGAAAGACATTGCACCAGCAGCACAACAATTAGCGGTCCACTACTAGCGACGCTCAACTAAATAAACAAAAGATAGACTACCTTAATCGTGCAGGCGGACTAAACCATTTAGCTCTTTAGCAAGGGAGAGTGAGAGTGACCTTAGACAGTTTTCACTATGTTTTGTATACAAAATCCAATCAGTCAAACTTTACATTTCGTCTGACATTCATTTTTACATTTAATTTGGAAGTTAAAATATTCAGTTAAAATAAATATTTGGTGGAAATGAGTATTGAACGCTTAATTTTTTTCCAGTAATTAGCCTAAACTTCCAGTGAGTCTATTTGAAATTTTCACCACACATATATTAACACACATATAAAAAAATCCAAACATAAAGAGTTTTGTGTATTAAAGTGAAATGACACAGGAAAAAAGTATTGAACGTGCCTACTGAAATTTCTTCAATACTTTGTGGAAGCCTTTGTTTGTAAAGACAGCTTCAAGACATTTCCTGTATGACAAAACCTATTAGTCGCAGTATTAGGTGTGATTTTGGTCCATTGTTCTAAACAGATTCCAGGGGTCCCTCTTGTGAATCCTAATCTTTAGTTCCAGATTACTTCCAGAACTGTTTAATTGAATTGAATTGAATTGAATTGGCTGCCTTCAAGTCTTTCTGGAGCCTTCTCCGAGTGGTCCTTGGCTCTTAGAATTGACTATCCTTCTGACTCCCTGGTCAGAAATATTGCAAGGAGATCCTGTGCCCTGTGCCGGTTGATGATGCAGTTCTTCCACTTGGAGATAATGGCTCCCATGCTGCTTACTGGAAGATTCTGAAGTTTTGAAATGCATCTGTAACCAGTTTCATTGATATGTTTTGCAACAATAAGGTTGCAAAGGTCTTGGGAGAGCTTTTTGCTTTTATCCATCATGAAATGTTTCTTGTGTGACACCTTGGTAATGAAAAACCTTTTTATAGCCCATCAATATGTAAGCTACTAACCAAGCTTATATTAATTTGCACAGATATAAAGGATAACTACTCTCTAACTACTTCCAGCTCGTTCCTTCCCTTTCCTTGCCTTAGTGCTTTTTCTTAGCGTGTAGCGTGTGTCCCTGTGTTATTCCACTTCATTACACATGACTGATGAAAGTGTTGTGCCCCCTGTATTCCACTTTTCAAGGGCCCTTTCCTCCATTGCCCTATACTTCAGACTTTCCCCCCCAGTTCGACGCCCTTTAATCTGCTGAACCTTCTGCTCGTTTCCAAATATAAAAAAAACTCTCTGCAACTCAACATTGGCCTACCTGCCTCAGCTGCCTGTGAGGGGCTTTTCAGTTGTGCTGGATTACTGTTCACTGCAAAGCGACCCAAGGATGAGTGCAACTAACTTTGAAAATCAACTACTGCTCAAACTTAAAGGAGAACTCCGGTGATTTTTCACATAGATCTCCATTTCTCAACATCCTTATCAGGCAAGTACCTCCACTCGGTGGCCATATTGGAACACTTTTTGGGCACTACCCACACAGAAATGCGTGTGGGTAAGGCTTCACGACACCAATCTTGCTCCAGCAGCGAGATCACAACAGATGATTGGCACGATGTCTTCACAGCACACCATATGATTGGCTCAATGTATTTTACAACACACCACATGATTGGCTCAATGTATTCACATGTCAATGTTTTGCCGCGGAAGGGTTGTGATATGTGTAGACAACTGGCATATTGGCGTTACAAACTAACCCCATGCATTACTATGGAGGATTTTTTGAGTGCTGTATCTCCTCATTAGAAAGTCTCTGGTAAAACTGGTTGTTCTGGTACCCCCCCCCCCCCCCAAAAAAAAAGTAACTAAGTAACTTTTACTTTAAAGTACATTTTAAATGAACTACTTTTTACTTGAGTACATTTTCAGATCGGTATTTTAACTTGTACTTGAGTAATATTTCATCAAGGTATTGGTACTTTTACTTGAGTACAATAGTTTCATACTTTTTCCACCTCTGCCATTTAGACAAAAGTTCCTTTTTCAAACCCTCAATTGAAATGGACAAGGTTACTATAGAACTGATCACATCTCACCCTCAGAATGTCCAACAAATTTTCTGCCAGAGATTTCCTAATCTTGCATCAGTTGTTGTTGCATCGTCAGTCTCTGTAGATGGAATGAGATACTGTCCTGAGATGAGTCTCTGTTGGTTCATGCTTAGGCCTCCCTGAATTTATGTCAGACACCAAACAGGACGAGGACCACAAAAGCGTCACGTTCAAAAGTTTATTTAAGGGTTGGGGGTTTCAGGGGTTCCGGGGGGGGGTACAGGAGTTCCAAGAGTCTGCGTGTGTGTGTTCCCCCAGTAGCCGAACAGCGATGGCAGGAGCTGGATGATCCGGGAAGTCCGGGGCTGGAGAACACAGAAGTAGTCGAGCGGGTCCGGGATCACAGGCAAAGAGTCAGAGGCGTTTTCAAAAACAGGCAGGTAACTGGTGCTGGTTGCAGATGATCTGACAAGTGTGGACTGAAAAGCAAGGCTTTATATAGAGGGCATGATGAGTGGTGAATGCAGTGCAGCTGGTAGGTAACGAGGGTGAGGCAGAGCAGAGCAGGAACAGGTGGAGGTCATCAGACTTCAATCAGCACGTGTTACCAGGCAGAGAGAGAGCTCATGACAATTTAAGCAGATCAAACAGATTGTGGTAATTAATGCAGAGATCCTGATCATCTGCAAAACAATGACTGCATGATACCATGAACATATTCGATCATTTGAACTCTGTGACATCCCCTGTCTGTGTGTGGTGCAACTATAAAACCTGAATGATGTTTTCCCTCTTCCAGTGTACAGATTTGATGACAATTTAAAGGGACACCAGGCAAGCATGATGGTTTTTCTCTACAAAACTCTCCCTAGCGTCTGTACGTGTCGATACGTGTGCGAGCCCTCGCTTGGTCTAAAGCTCTTTTCCTTTTCTTTGCATCTTCTGTCAAGGGTTTTCGCTGCTTCTTCGCCGGCTCTGCCATTATACACACGTTTGCAACAATCGCTAGTGTTTCGTCTGTGCTGTGGATGCAGGATGTAAACTGATCGGATCAGATCCTGCTTCTCGCGATGTCTGAGACTGTGAGACTGAAGGTCGGCGGGTACGATACACTGAACTTGCAAGTGAGATATTCTTCCTACAGACAGTAGGGGAGGGCAAGAGAGTCTTCATTCGCCCTGTAATGAGTCATTTAACCATATACCGACTTACGAAGATGATTAATTTACACGAAAACGTTGCCTGGTGTCCCTTTAATAGTAACACTCAATATATATATATATATAAATGTATTAAAACCATGACAACATGTACGATTGTTGCGATCAATTGAAGCGTCAAATGTCCTGATGAACTGTAAATGCAGGCTGATGTGGTCACATTGTGCTGCATTTATTGATGTGCTCAATAAACAATGAAAACTAAGCTAACTTACAGGAGAAGTTCGGTGTGATATTGACCTTAAGTGTTTTGAAACATGATACCGAGTGTGAACTTTAGTCTCATAGCTCATCTCAGATTGTCCCCTGCACTCCGAAATATGGGGCTAGTAAGCCGATGCTACCGACAGGTTTTCAATAGGGGTGCCTCGGGCTAGCCATGCAAATGCTGTCAAAGACATACTTTCCGACGTTTTGGGCTCACTCTTACTGAATCACGAGGTTATGAATGCATGGTGATATTTTGCAATGTTCTTCTGTCAGATAAGCTCTCCTCTCTCGTGTTGCTGCTGAGGCATTTGGGCTAAAGGTGCTCTGAGGCCCCGTCCACACGGAGACGTTTTTTGGTTTAAACGCACCGATTTTGCTTCGCCTTGGCCGATCGTCCAAACGAATCCTGTAAACGCACTGCCCGAAACCGCACTTTTTTGAAACCTGGTCCCAGGGTGGAAAAATCTGAAACCGTAGCCCTTGAGAGTTCATTTGGATGGCGAAACCGCATACTTGGCATATTGATGATGTCATCGCCACACCTCAGCTGCCCTGGACTTGACACTTATAGTATTGCCTAACAATACTAGTTTTCATACATGACATTACCTACGATTACACTCAGTAGGATAAATATCACAACTGGTGCTGCGCAGCGCAAATAGCCAGGGACGGATTAAACAAATATGGGCCCCTGTGCACAATATCAAAAAAGCCCCCCCCCCCCCTCCCCTCCCCCTGACCGCAACGGGCGCGTTTGCGCGTGCAAGTGACGTGCGCGTGCAGCCAGCGCTTCTCTCTTTGCTGTCGCTGTGCAGGCTGGTGCACAATTTCACACAATGAAAATGTATATTATGTCATATATTATAACTCAGGCCCACACAGAAATGAATTCCAGCAGCTGTTTTTATTATTAGGCTGTAATCTCTCTTTGCTGTCCAAACAGTCTACAGCAACATTTTTCACTTAACGGACCGGACAACAGTTGTCATATTTCTGACGGACCGGTAGCAGGGACGTTGATAGTATCTTGTGAGAGGTGGTGCTGATCATATTACGGGGGTGTCTCCCCCGGGAAAATGTCGAAATTCTGTCTGTTAAATATACCCTTTTAACGCAGTTTGGAAGGGGCATACAAACTTTAACAGAGCAAGCAGGGCCCGTTTTCTGTCTGACTCAGGTGACGTGAACATTGGCTATCTGCATGATAAGGTTTTCACTTCACTGCCGCTTGACACTACCTTGCATGGAGACATATTTCACGTTAACAGTGGAGATGTTAGCAAAACTATAGCGTTTGGAATCATCTCCCTAATTAATTTCTTTGCGCAACAGCCCACATTATGCGCTCACTCCAGCGAGACGAGTGAAATAAGTGTAGGCCTATCTGTCATCGGCATCGCCATAGGCTATTTGCTACGATATAAGCTACTGTTAGGCCCACAACAAGTCGCGATTTATTAGGCTATCCAATCGCTATGCTGTTTTCATGAACATTGCAGGAATCCACTTCATTCACCTACCCACGAGTAGGTCAGTTTTACTTTCGCAAACACGCATACACATTGAATGAGCACATATAGCCTACCACTTCCACCTAATGTTATGCCTCTATATTTTATGAATTAAGAAGTATGTTGATCAGGAAAACATTTAGTTTATTTTTCTTTCGGTCCGCGGTTCCATAACACCATTCAGTTGTGCCGCAAATTAACAGACAGAAGCACTGGGCATAATCTAGCCTAAATTCATGGCAATTTTTTTTTTAAATCCGAGGGCCCCCATTGGCTGAGGGCCCCTGTGCACGTGCACACTTGGCACAAGCCATGATCCGTCCCTGCCAATAGCTTATGACCTGGTGGACTGAACAGTGTTTTTTTATGCATTCTAGCTGTCAGTGACGCGAGAGAACTAGTCAGAAGTTATTAGGGAAGTGCGGTGTAAGTTTTAATTAATTTGTGCGTAGTGCCAGTGTCATTCATTTATTTTACATGTCTTACAACATAAATACTGTACATGCATTCACAGTCTAGTGAAGTCAGATATAAGCATACAAAGACGCTTAGAACTCATGTTAAGCCGATGGTTGCGCACTAAATGCGAATGCGCGATTTGATGCAGGCAAAAGTATTGACTGTTACTAACGGTTACAGTTACTAAGGTTTTATAGCAATATTATAAATGTGGCGACGGAATAGCCTAGAACTTGGTAGGCTAGCGTTTAGTAGCCTAATTGCGGTGATAGCCAAAACTAATGTGAATCGCAGACTATCCTACAACCAAAGAAAGTAAAGGAGATTATTTGTACCTGCGTTAGCCAAATAAAGGACGGGACTGCACCCTTCACAAACCGTAAAAATGAAGTTTATTAGTTTTACAGTTGACAGTTCACCATCAGTCCACACAAACAATTCTGGTTTCCTTGCACTAGCCATTTCGTTGTAGCCTATTCTGTCTGTATAGCCTGCAGCACGCAAGTTTTGGTCAATTTCTGTAAAGAAACAGTGCCACCTGTAGGCCTGGGATATGAAGTAACGTGTTGAGTCGTGTTGAGATGGATCCGTTTGGACGCAAATATTCTTGATACGGTTCCAGGAAAGACGGAGGAAAAAAAGATCGGTTTGGTACGTGTGGACTAAGCCTGAGGCATTTGGGTTCAAGGGCAGCTGTGGCCTACTGGTTAGCGCTTCGGACTTGTAACCGGAGGGTTGCCAGTTCGAACCCCGACCAGTAGGCACGGCTGAAGTGCCCTTGAGCAAGGCACCGAACCCCTCACTGCTCCCCGAGTGCTGCTGTTGTTGCAGGCAGCTCACTGCACCGGGATTAGTGTGTGCTCCACCTCACTGTGTGCTGAGTGTGTTTCACTAATTCACGGATTGGGATAAATGTAGAGACCAAATTTCCCTCACGGGATCAAACGAGTATAGTACACTGTATAGTATATATAGTCTTTTGATCCCGTGAGGGATCTAAAGACTAATCGTCACTTCTGGTGACTTTCAAACAAAACAGAGAGCTAGCTCGCTACTTCCTCCCCCCCTCTCCCGTACAATTGACACTCGCCTAAACACGCATCTCGTCTGTGATTTGCTGGAACAGTTTATTATGTTTTTATGGGCTACCCAGATAACAATTTCCTTTGGGCCGGATCTGCATAAAAGCCTTTAGATCCACCTGAATACTGTTTTATCACCGGTTTACAGATTTGTCCCAGGTCCAATTTCCGCAACTTAACCGGAAGTCAGGAGATGTGTTTAAAATACAAAACACTGTAAGGATCCTAATTACTAGGCTGATGATAATCTTTTCAGTCATGTATTGACTCTTGATCAACTACTAAGTGTGGGTCTACTGTCACATGTCCACAGGAGCAGTTAACTATAGGGACAGGAAATGTAATCAAATGTATACCTTGTCATGTCTTGATTGATTCACTCTCACTACAACAATGGTCTCAAGTCTCATCAAAGTACTCTCAAATCAGATGACCTCCAACCATGTGATCCCAAATCAGCTGACCTCCAATCATGTGAATGTAACCAACCACAAACTAGGTAGCCTATTTAAGTGAAGTTTACAGAGCATTCGGGGAGCCATTCTGTAGTCAGAATCTCCCGCACCACTAAGGTGTGTAGTCATTATCCTCTGAGCTGGTATGTTCATTCTCTGATTGTTTCATATGGTTTCCTAAATGTTCCTTTAACCTGTTTTCGTAACTTTCACCTTATTCATTTAGATGTACTTTCTATAATGTATTGGATGAATAGCTTGTACCTGACAAATAAATTGTTATGTTCTGACCCGCATAGCCTTTCTATTGTACTTATAGTCCAGAGTAGCAGTTTAGGTAACGTTACTAGCATAATGGACGATTGGGATTAGTTATCGCCGCCGTAGAAACTAAATCACCTGGGAGCTGGCAAGTTATTATGAAATGACCAAGCATTACACAGTGGTGGGCAGTTTGTCAGCGATGGTCTAGATTGGTCGCGAAAACCTAGCACAGCCTGACCCCCTGTAGCATAGGAATTTGCTTGACTGTCTAACACGCTGGTGAGTATCGCAGTCCGGATCAGCATGTAACCTCTGACCACTTCCAGACCGATACGTGTTATGTTTAGGAACCGCCCGAATTAATCGGCAGGTGGAGGAGACCTATAGTATATATTCCTAAGCTTGAGCGCGTGTCATAAGAAAACGAGTTAGGCATTCTCATTAACAATATGCACTGTGGGCGTACCAACCCACTATGGATAGCAATGTTGCATTGAACCGAAACCTTTCCAATACTGAGCAGAGTCAGATTTATTAGGTTTAACAGGGGTTTATAATCAATTGTTATATTTCCAACAGCGCGCGGACAGCTTCACGATTTCCTTCGACCACTCTCAGTTCCCTCTTTGGTCCTGACGAGTGACGCCATTACAACACTGATTTGGCCCAAACCAGGGGGGTATTCCATCAACCTCGCTAAAGGCCAAACCTGGCTTATTTCGACAAGTCTCGAATGAGAATTCCGTTCCATTAATGAGGTTAACGTGAATCCCAGCTTGGTAATAACTATGGGAATTTATGCCACAGAAATAACCTGCTCAGTAGCAGGTTACCTATCAAGCTAAATTAAGTTGTGTTGCAAAAAAAAACAATCAGTCGGAAAACGAGTCCAAAAAGATGGTTACGTCAACCTGTGCTTTCGTCACCTGTAGCCTACAACTTCAAAAACAGAAGTAGGCCTAGAAATGTTTTTTCCGACAGTGTTACCAAGCATGGATTTACACATTCACTAGCTCCAAAGAATGTATGAAGATTATGCGATTCAAAATGTTTTAACTTCAAGCAACACCAAAGAGTTTTTTGTACCTTTAAAATAATGTTTCCAAAATCGTTTCAGTGGTTCATCAACTTGTAACAGGGTGAACGGCACTTCTGCATTCGCTTTGCAGCTATTTTCGGCTATAACCGCACTATGTAAGTTTGCCAGATCGGGTAGCGGATCTGTAGTTTGATGTTATTTGCAAAGCCGGTGCTGGATAAACAAATAGCGTGAGTGCGACAGAGGGAAAGTTATTTGGTGTTGCTTTCACATGCGTGTGGTTCTAGGAATCTTGCTACTCTGCGTCAATTACGTTCGGTGGTGGTGTAACGTGCAGCGAGACGGCATAGGAAAGAAAATAGCCTACATTCTTGCGTGTTTGCAGGTTCGCTTCCCATACGAAGTATTAAGGCTCCATAGTTTATCACCTTGTTAATGGCATTTTTAGTTATAATCTTTGATGAAAGACATATGTCTACTACTGATAAAGGGTCATGCACATTTGGTAGGCTGTTCAGTGGCAGCTTTGCCAGTGGGCTATATTATATCTGATGCAAGCCAAAGGATAATTCTGTAGCCTAGGCAGCTAATAATTAAAACTGCTTCATGTGTCGATGATTGTTCATGAATGTCAAATCAACGGTGTGCTACACAGATCATTTTATTTCAAACACTTTGGGACTTATGGGAGACAATAGGCTATAATGTTGATAGGCCTACTAATTTATTTTATGACCACCTACACCTAGACAATAATTTGAAGTGAACTCTTTTAATCTAAGAACGAAAGCTAGGCTATAGATAGTTTTGAATATGCATATCCATAAGTTGTTTCTGAGTTTATACTATTTATTCATTCACTCGTTTTGTTCAAGCATAGACTGTATAGTCTATGTGTTCAAGAGTAAAGCCAATCAAACTCGCAATTGATTTCAAACCATTAGCATTGTTGTTTTAAATGTATGCTTTCATTATTCTCCAATTTCTGTAGGCAATCTATTTTTTTCTCTCGATGTTAAATTTGATGACTTTCGATGAAAATCCTGTAGATGACGCTTGCCAAAACGAACAGAAATCGTCTAGTATATCCTCTTTTCGTCAATCTACTGCTTTGGTCTACTGTTCTACCTCGTGCACGAGCAGAGATGAAGCTGACTTAAACCTCGCTTGAATAAACGAGGTCAAGATACCGCTAACTTGAGTTAATGGAACGGCTTCAGCCCCAAGTGAAAGTCTACGCCAAAGATAATGAATGCGTAGTAAGATGGGTCGTCCTAGTTCATGTCTATGAGGGCAAAGTGGAGTTCAGTCAGAGACGGGCTCTGGTTCAGTTCCCGCCTGCACAGGGGCGTGTCACTGACGTATGACTTACGTTTGAACGCCTCGGAGTACAAAATAAACTTGGTGTACACCTTCATTAATGTTGATTTTCTCCCGACTGGAGGGTCATACTATCATGACATTCTACTGAAATAGGGAGGAGGGTTTGGAGATCATGATACCGTGTCCGAAATGTGCATCCATTGCTCAGAAAAATAAGGCTTTGACAAATTCTGGGAAATTCTTGGATTCTGCCATAGACCTCAATGTTAAAAAGAGAGCCCGATCACTGCATAAATGTTCGGGGGCGTGTACTGCTACCCTATTTGCATAAATTTCCAGGGACAGGAAATGGCCTCTCATGAAGTATCTTCGTAATCAACCATCTTTGTCTACGCTAGTTCAAGCCAGGCTATTTCTGTTAAGCACCGCCTTCATTAGCGAGGTTGATGGAATTACGGATATGAGCTGAAGGACCAATTTTTCACAGCAGACCAGGGTGGTAATGACATTAATTAAAGGGACATTCCACCAGTTGAGACATGAATATGTATTGAAAGTGGGTCATATATGTAGTAGAATAGTAGCATAAATTTCTAATTTGGTGCCTTCTTGACCGAGAAAAGGCACTTTTTAGTGCTTGTGGAAATGCAGACAACAATCCCCATAGTGCATTGCAATGCTCAGCTCCGCAGGCCTCTCCCACTGTCGAACTCAATGGTTAAACTCCGCCTATCAATCTATCAACCAAGGATCGAGAGTAACGGGCTCCACTCTACGCTACCTGGAAATCATTTCACACAATTTCTAGTGAAGAGTTAGTTTGCGAACTCATTAGTGAATTACTCTTAGTTTGTGTTTTGAAATGGTGTGCACTTAGCCTAGAAAAGTAGACGCACCCTAGCTAGTCTAGCAACTCTCCATTGGCTTGTGAGCTCGAAAAAATTAAACTTCTATCAGGCCAATCAAATTGTGTATAGAGTCGTTAGGCAGGCTTAACATAATGATTGATGGCAGAGTTGCAACGGTTTGGCTTGAATTCCCTGCTACTTGAAAACAAATAAGATGGATGTTGCTGTTGGTGAACAGTGTGACACGAGTTAAGCTTTTATTAAGTTGGCAAAAGTTTGAACTAGCTCCGCTGGTGGGAAACGTATGGGACTCAGCGCTGTCCTATTGCGTGCAGAGGGAATTTGAAAGACAACCGATTATCCCGCCCCTCGGACTGAGCACTGCGAACGGTGAGTGCCCAGACCCTACATCTTAATGTGGGTCAGGCTAGTGTGCACTTGCATGGTACCGGGATGTTCAGCCAGCACTAGGAAAATACACTGAGTAAGTTCTCATAGATTACCCAAAGAGTTGGACTTGTGCAAAAAGTGGCTATGGGCTATCAATAACCCGAAGTTCGGAGAGGACACGGTCATTGAAGCACTGAAACATCTGACTGTGTGCAGTCTACATTTCAAGCCAGAAGACATCGAACCCAACCCCTTACGAGTGAAGAGACCCACGCTTGTGAAAACCGCAATTCTGTCGATATTTACCTTGCCAGATGATGTCGACGAACAGCAAGGAACTTCTGGAACTATCAGTGCTAGCTGCGCTAAACGCATTTGCCTGGAGGCAAGGTTCTTTCTGACTCGACTCTAGCGGCTACTGAGAACACATACTGATATAGTTGTCTGCTGTAAAGCAGCACATCTCATATGATTTGTAGAGGTGGATTTTAATGTTCGTTCGCATGACACAGTTTGCGTCGTTCAGTTCACCAAGATGATTCGTTCTGAATCGTTCGTTCAATCGCATTTCCGGTACAACGTAGTTCAACGGTAAATCATGGAATGCAGGTTCTCAGCTCCTCGTTTGTGCAAACAGTCAACACAACACTGCAATTGTAGTGGCAAATATAGGCTATAGCTGCAGTTTCATGATTATGTGTACTTTTAGACAAAACAGCAGTAGCTAACGTGTTCATTCACCTTGACATTAAATTGACATATTGAAGGTAAATAGAGTAGACTACGGCTTGATCAGCTAATTTCTTTTTTAAAATTGTGTTCATTTATAAAGGAACAAAGACCCAGTAGGGCAGGCTATGCCGACAAACATGTTTAAAGGCTTGGCAGAAAGATTATATTGATGAAAAGGTTTCAAATCCCTATTTTGCCTAGGCTACAGAGCCATAATCACTCTAGCCAAGAACGAGTGACTAAACGAGAACGACAGACCGAAGTGAAACAGGTGGGGGGTCTTGGCGTGAAAACGAATGAACGAACGAGACAGATTGAAGAGACATTTATTAACCTGGCATGACACAGAAAATACAAAGACGGCATGCATTTACCATTAGACAGATATTTAAATGTAAATGCCAATATTGAAATGCAAAATGGAATTGTTAATGTAAACCATTATTGTTATTTTTTATCGTATGCTCTCCCACTAGCCCATTTGTTTTTTTTCATGGAAACGGTTACTATGCTTTCATGCCCCTCATTGGCTAATTCAATGAGAATGTTTTAGAAACAATAGAGACAACAGCATATGATTGGTTTGGCTCTCGCCTTAGGAAGCTGGGCCATAGGCATTCACAGCAGCACTAGGTCAGTGTGATTCAGCGACGAACGAAAGAATGAACAAGAACTGGGAAGACGAACCAGTTCAGGTCGTTCATTTTAAAGACCTGTTCGAACGAACTGATTCGTTCGTGACTGACCCACCTCTAATGATTTGGCTGTTTACAAAGTAAATGGGTGGAGTGTTTCCTTTAAGGGTACATTTTTTTTATCCATTAAGGAACGTTCCCTAACGGTAGGCCTATAGTTTTGTGCAACTACTAGGGAACCTTTTGGGAATGTTCCCTGAAGGATTAATTAAGGTCGAATTTTTAAATAATCAATGGAGTAAATCTGTCATCGTGTCATGGAGCTGATTTTGACTATCGTGCCTGTGTGTGTGTGAGAGAGAGACAGAGACTTAAGTATATATACTCTTTTGATCCCGTGAGGGAAATTTGGTCTCTGCATTTATCCCAATCCATGAATTAGTGAAACACACTCGGCACACGGTGAACACACAGTGAGGTGAAGCACACACTAATCCCGGCGCAGTGAGCTGCCTGCAACAACAGCGGCGCTCTGGGAGCAGTGAGGGGTTAGGTGCCTTGCTCAAGGGCACTTCAGCCGTGCCTACTTGTCGGGGTTCGAACCGGCAACCCTCCGGTCACAAGTCTGGTCACAAGTCCGAAGTGCTAACCAGCAGGCCACGGCTGCCCGGGTTGCCCTACTTTTAACTTGCCCCAAGTTTCAACCAAAGATAGGCTAGCATACTCTAGTATTAGGGCCACACATGAAGAAAAAAAATACTAGGCCATTTATATACAGTAGCTAGAATAATACATGTTTCCAATGATATAATGTTTCTATAGAACAAAATGTTATTTCACTCTGTTTTACGTGGGTAAGGCCACCGCACATCCAAATAACTGCCCTTCATGACCCACAGCCATCACTCTCTATAGGTTAACATGGCAAAACTCATTTTTCTAAAACTGCTTTTCCATGTCTCACCTGCAATAAATATAGGAGGCTATAAACACAGATATGTGTGCATTTACTTAGAATACATGGGGTAGCCTGGTCGTCCCTCCATAGACATTCAGCAATAATAGGCTGTTTTGCATCCATTACAAAAAAACATGCAATGTGAAAATCTGGGATTGGGGAGAGCACTTAGTATGCCTAGTCTAGTGCATAAGCTTGAAGTTGAACCTTTAGATGAAAAACACTCTTTAATAATAAACCTACAATAAATGATTAAACCGCTAATGACGTTTACTTTTGACCATCGCATTTATCGCCCGTAACTCCGTGATAAAAGGACCTAACAGGAAAGTATTTGGCTGAGCAACGGAGGTTAATATGTTCTATGTTTTGTCCACATGATGTAGGTCTATGTCTAATCATTGTTGCACTCGAAGAAAACTGGAATGTTTCATTCGTTCTCCTTTTCAATCGTCCCGAACGATCGTTCTCTCTCCAAACTAACTTTATCAAAGTCAAAGTCAAAGTCAGCTTTATTGTCAATTTCTTCACATGTTCCAGACATACAAAGAGATCGAAATTACGTTTCTCACTATCCCACGGTGAAGACAAGACATATTTTACCAATTTAAGTCCACAGACAAACATAACATTCAAGTAAACAAAAAGTAAGTAAATAAGTAAATAAGAGGGCACATATAATAATGAAAAAATAAGAGCAGCAAAATTTGGTTGAAATTGTGCATAGACAGTCAATAAAATACTAGTGCAAAGTCAGGCCAATAAAAGGCTTGGGTAGTTCTGTTTGACCTAAGTAAGAAAGAAAGTGGCATAGTGGTGCAAGTTATGTAAGAGCAGCAGAAGTGTTGTGTTTTCAGGACAACAACAACAAGTTGTAAAGTGTACAAGTGTGCAAGTGGAGTAGTGCAGGCGGCCATTGTGGGTCCAATGTCCAGGATGTTATGTAGCTGAGGGTGGAGGGGGGAGAGAGTTCAGCATCCTTACAGCTTGGTGTATGAAGCTGTTGGTGAGTCTGGTAGTGCGGGAGCGCAGGCTTCTGTACCTCTTCCCAGAGGGCAGTAGATCAAACAGATTGTGAGCAGGGTGACTTGCATCACTCACAATTTTGGTCGCCTTGTGGGTGAGGTGGGTGGTGTAAATGTCCTTCAGGGAGGGGAGTGAAGCAACAATAATCCTTCCAGCTGTGTTCACTATGCGCTGCAGGGCTTTCCTGTTGTATTCAGTGCAGCTTCCGCCCCACACAGCGATACAGCCGGAGAGGATGCTCTCAATGGTGCCTCGGTAGAATGTGGTCATGATGGCTGGTGGAGCACTTGCTCGCCTGAGTTTCCGCAGGAAGTACAGGCGGCGCTGAGCTCTCTTCGCCAGTGATGCAGTGTTAGTGGTCCAGGAGAGGTCTTCACTGATGTGCACCCCCAGGAATTTGGTGCTGCTCGCTCTCTCCACCACAGCACCGTCGATGGTCAGTGGCAGGTGTTGGGTGTGACCTCTCCGGAAGTCAACAACAATCTCTTTAGTCTTGCTGACGTTCAGCAGGAGGTTGTTGTCCCTGCACCACGTGGTCAGATGGTCGACCTCCAACCTGTATTGAGTCTCGTCGCCCTTGGTGATGAGACCCACCAGAGTTGTGTCGTCAGCAAATTTCACTATGTGATTGTTGCTGTAGGTTGCAGTGCAGTCATGCGTCAGCAGGGTGAAGAGCAGCGGACTGAGCACGCAGCCTTGGGGGGCCCCTGTGCTCAGTGTGATGCTGCTTGAGGTATTGTTGCCAACACATACTACTTGGGGCCTCTGACAGAGGAAGTCCAGTAGCCAGTTGCAGAGGTAGGTACTGAGTCCCAGTTTGTCAAGTTTGCAGATGAGTTGTTGTGGTATTATGGTGTTGAATGCAGAACTGAAGTCTATAAACAGCAATCTCACATATGAGTCTCTTTTTTCCAGGTGGGTGAGGGCTGGGTGGAGGGCAGAGCAGATTGCATCCTCTGTAGACCGCTTGGCTCGGTATGCAAACTGGAAGGGGTCCAGGGTGGGGGGGAGAATGGCTTTGATATGTGACATGACAAGCCGCTCAAAGCACTTCATGATGATGGGTGTCAGTGCCACCGGGCGGTAGTCATTGAAGCAGGATGGAGCAGTTTTCTTCGGCACAGGTATGATGGTGGCAGCTTTGAAACATGATGGGACGATGGCTTGCTTCAGGGAAGTGTTAAAGATGTCTGTGAAGACATCCTTAAGCTCCCCTGCGCAGTCCTTCAGCGCATGACCTGGGATGTTGTCTGGACCTGTTGCCTTACGGGTGTTGATAGCAGCAAGTGTCCTCTTCACGCTGTCGGCAGAGAGGCACAGGGGCTGCTCATGTAGAGGGGGATGGGTCTTCTGTGGGCAGGTGCTGTTTTGTGCTTCAAAGCGAGCAAAGAAGCGGTTCAGGTTGTTGAGCAGAGGGATGTTGCTCTCACAGCTCTGTGGTGCGGGCTTGTAGTCCGTGAGGGCCTGAATGCCCTGCCATAGGCTTTGTGCGTTCCTGCTGTCTTTGAAGTGGGTGGTTATCTTGTGAGTGTATTCCTTTTTTGCTTCCTTGATGCCACGGGACAGGTTGGCTCTCGCTGTTTTCATGCCAGCTTCATCCCCAGCTCTGTAGGCTTTGTCTCTGGCCCTCAGCAGCCTGAGGACATCCCCTGTCAGCCATGGCTTCCAGTTAGCCCGAGTGATGTCTTTTGTGTGGGTCACATCATCGATGCACTTGGTGATGTAAGAGGTTACAGTGTCTGTATACTCCTCTATGTCTCAAAATTATTATTATTCTCAAATAATAATATATTATCATTATTCTCAAAATGTCGAGTTTAATGTCGACATGGCGACTTTAAAGTCGACATGTCGAGTTTAATCTCGTCGTGGCAAAAAAAAAATGTCTTCATGTGTGGCCCTAATACTCCGTCGTACTAGCATTACATAGCTCTAAGTCTGGTTCAACCACGGATTCAATAAACGGCACCGGAGCTATGCTGATTTGCAAAGCGTCTTTCATGTTGAGGTTGCAACACTTCGTAATTTAGCTTTAGTTAGTTCCCAATATGCATTGAAGGTCAATTGCCGAGTTTATTATTTTGATTTTAAACAAAGTGGTTGAAACAGTTCAGCCTTCTCTTGCTGGTGTTTTGAATAATAACACGACGGGCCCATTGAAAATAGTTTAGGCTGGTTTATTATTTATTATGAGACACCATAAACATGAAAGTTCTAGGTATAACCCGGTATATACATACAGCTGATTCTTGGTGGTGACATGAAGGAGGAGGATACAGCTATCGCTGGTGCAGGCATGACGCAAGTAGGTTACCCATGATTACGCGCAGAAGGCATGATGAATGTATATGATGAATTAATGACTATCAGATTTGATACATGCACTTGAATTCTTTTCTATCGTGAGCTGATATACAGTGATGGCTGAAAGTGTTGGCCCCCAATTTCTTTTCCAGACAATTATTGCAATTACACGTGTTTTGTTTTACACATGTTTATTTCCTTTGTGTGTGTTGAGACAATACAAAAAAGCCAAGAAAAACAGATTAATTTCACACAAAACTCCAAAAATGGGCCGGACAAAATTATTGACACCTTTTTAAAATTGTGGGTAAAAACTTTGTTTCAAGCATGTGATGCTCATTTAAATTCACCTGTAGCAAGTAGGCCTAACAGGTGTGGGCAATATGAAAATCACACCTGAAACCAGATAAAAAGGAGAGACGTTGACTCAATCTTTGCATTGTGTGTGCCACACTAAACATGGAGAACAGAAAGGAGAAGAGAGTAGAGGTGGATCGGTCACAAACGAATCAGTTCGTTCGAACGGGTCTTTAAAATGAACGACCTGAACTGGTTCGCCTTTAAAGTTCTTGTTGATTTTTTCGATCGTCGCTGAATCACACTGACCTAGTGCTGCTGTGAATGCCTATGGCCCAGCTTCCTAAGGCGAGAGCCAAACCAGTCGTATGCTGTTATCTCTATTGTTTCTAAAACGTTCTCATCGAATTAGCCAATGAGGGGCATGAAAGCATAGTAACCGTTTCCATGAAAAACAAAAACAAATGGGCTAGTGAGACTAGTGGGAGAGCATACGATAAAAAATAACAATAATGGTTTACATTAACAATTCCATTTTGCATTTCAATATTGGCATTTACATTTAAATATCTGTCTAATGGTAAATGCATGCCGTCTTTGTATTTTCTGTGTCATGCCAGGTTAATAAATGTCTCTTTAATCTGTCTCGTTCGTTGGTTCTCACGCCAAGACCCCCCACCTGTTTCAATTCGCTCTGTCGTTCTCGTTCAGTCAGTCACTCGTTCTTGGCTAGAGTGATTATGGCTCTGTAGCCTAGGCAAAATGGGGACTTGAAACCTTTTCATCAATATAATCTTTCTGCCAAGCCTTTCAACATGTTTGTCGGCATAGCCTACTGGGTCTTTGTTCCTTTATGAGTGAACACATTATTAGAAAAGAAATTAGCTGATCTAGCCATAGTCTACTCTATTTACCTTCAATGTCAATTTAATGTCAAAGTGAATGAACACATTAGCTACTGCTGTTTTGTCTAAAAGTACACAATCATGAAGTTGCAGCTATATATTTGCCGCTACAATTGCAGTGTTGTGTTGATCTTTTGCACAAACGAGGAGCTGAGAACCTGCATTCCATGAATCACCGCTGAACTACGTTGTACCGGAAATGCGACTGAACGAACGAACAAACGATTCAGAACTAATCATCTTGGCGAACTGAACGACGCAAACTGTGTCATGAGAACGAACGATAAAATCCACCTCTAGAAGAGAGCTATCAGGACTTGAGAACCAGAATTGTGGAGAAATATCAACACTCACGGCCACAAGGCCATCTCAAGAGATCTTGGTGTTCCTTTGTCCACGGTGCGCAACATAATCAAGAAGTTTAAAACCTATGGCCCTGTAGCAAATCTCCCTGGACATGGATGAAAGAGAAAAATTGAAGTACAGTAAGGTTGCAACACAGGATAGTCCGAATTACGACGGAGTATTGGGGCCACACTAGCCTGGCCTTAATTGCCTTCCAATGTACTTCCGCTCGATTTTCATCTCCCTCCACGACTCCGTCTGGGATTCAGGCCATTGGCCTCGCTTGCAGTGGTAAATTCAACTCCAATTCACCAATCAGCGAGCAGGAGGCGGGAGTTGTGAGAGACGACGTCGAGATTCTGTGCTGTGTTTGAATTGTAGTCCTCGAGGAGTTGGCAATGGCATAAGTTAATGAAGCAATTTAGTCCGTGCTGGCTACGCTTCCAAATATTCAGAAACTGAAGTCCGAACAAAAGGAGTGTTTAACACATTTTATTTCGGGCAAAGATGTAGTGGCCCTACTCACTATGGGATTTGGGAAACGTTTGATTTGTATCGCGCAGTAGCCTCGATATTAAATTACAGCATGTGCGGCAGACCCGGTATGAATGAAGCGGCGTGTTTTCAATGATCACATCTAGCTTTGACAATTGTGATGATATTGTATCGCCGAGGCTATTTGCCCCCGTGTTGGGCTTTCCCCTGTGTTCCCCTGTGTCTTCTGTGTTCCCGGTGTGTGCGAGTGTTTGTGTCTCCCTCTCCCTCCTGTGTCATAGAATGTGTCAATGAGTTCTGATGTGTTTGGATTGGGGGGAGGTGTCCTGGAGGGAATATTTAGGGGTTCAGATAGGTTAGCGATGGCTATGGGGAGGGAATAGAATAGGGGGTTCTAAGACGTCTAAATTCAGTCAGAGTAGAAGTGGATTACGTGCGAGTGAGTTGTGTTGCGTTGTTGGCCGATGAGTGTGAATGACAAGTGATTGAGACCGTGATTTATCAGCGATCAGTTTGTTGTTTTGTAGTGGACACCTCCTATTGCCCGTACACTAGCCTGTACATCTATAGGAAATAAACTACCAGAGTTTTGGAACGATATATCAGCCTCCCTGTCTCCTAACTTCTCATCGGCGTTACAATATGTTATCTTCAACCTTACTGTTGAATAGTAATCTGCTATTTGCTATTCTTCCACTAACTCTTACATTTGTATCGCAAAGTCACCATGCCAGGTCATTTACATCCATCTTGTTCGTTTTGGTGGGGAATGGTTGTTGTGGGCAATTTCTGAGCGTTGTAGTGTAGCTTACTTCACGATCGAGCTGGCGCATAACATATGTCACGGCCAAACGTTAGCGATTGGGTGAAATCAGATCCGATAACCTTATTTCACAGTGTCCAGGTGTCCGGCCTCGTTGATGTTAATGATGCCTTAATTGGCAGGGGATAACGTCTTCCTGCTTTTGTCTTTCCTGTGGACTTTTCTTTTGCTGTCTATGGGACAGTGCTGACAGAGTCCACGCATCCAGCATGCAAACGTTCGTCAATAGCCGAGATCCCATACCCTTGTAGAAGCGAAGCACACCAAGGGGATGGCAAATGGCCAGGCTAGGGGCACACATGAAGTAAAAAAAAAATATTTTTGTCATGGCGAGATTAAACTTGACATGTTGACTTTAAAGTCGATATTAAACCCAACATTTCGAGAATAAAGTTGAAATATAATATTTACTTTAATCTCGACGTGTCGACTTTATAAAGTCGACATGCCGACATTAAACTCGACTACAGTTTAAACATAGCCTACCGTTTAAGCTTTGTAGCCTACTCTAACACACAATATGTGACATGAATAATAGGCCTACTTCAAATAGGTGTTATTTCAGATAAATTGCAGATATTCAGATAGATTGCGTCTTGTCTGTTAACTCATTGCCGTCATCGTGAAGCGCTGTATCTTGCGGTTATGGAAATAAGTATAAGTATGTAACCCCTTCTTAACAGGTGTGCACAGGCACTAGTTACAATCAGTAATACATAAAACAGTGGCGTAAACAGGATCCCGAGGTCTCAGCTGTTGAATGGCGAGTTGGCTAAAATTCCTGAATACCAGTAGGCTAAAATTAAAGACAATAAAAATATTGCGGTGCCTCCACTGTAAAAATACTACACTTACCTTAAAGCTCGTGTATAATGTACTTCTACAGAATAAGAAAAGAATGTATGTGTAATTACACTAGTGGTGAATGCAGTTACAAAAAGGGAAATACACCCGAAGTATAATGAAGGATAAACTAAGGACTACAAAAGGTTGTGTACTAGTCACTCTCACTAACCAGGAAACAGACCACAAGGTAAGATTATGATGAAAGCATACACTGTCAAATTAAATGTAAATTACAATGAGAAAAGTAAAGAGAAGTAAGAGAAAGAAAAAGGTGAATGGGCCACCCACAAACGCATTCTATTCGTACTATCAGTCAAGCGTGTGTTGTTGTTATTTTTCCGTTACTTCCGTGATCATGTTATTAAGACCGAACGGATAGAACGTACTAAGTCTAATAATCCAAAGATCGTCATGCCATTTCCTTTGGCAACCGTCCAAAGTACACCGCTTTGGAGAGCCGAGACTGAAAATTCTGAACACTCTCCAAGCGTAAAGTGTGTGTAGAGTACAGTATACAACTCTGGCCTGTTTTAACGAGTAAAGATGTTGTTTGACTCGGATCTCGAGCGCGTTCCTAGTCTCGCCTATGTAGAGTTAGGCGCAGGATTTACACTATAAACAGTAAACAAAACGTTACTTGTTTTGAGTGTAAATTCCTGCGCAATCAAAGCTCCTTTCTGTGAGCATCTATTGTAGATATACGTGCGCTTGCGCAGCTTCAAAGCTCGTGGTGTACTCTCACTACTCCGAAACTCACCCTGAAGTTTAGCTCGCACCAGAATATCTTGGAGATTTTTGTTGCGTCTCTGAGCTGAGATGAGGCAGAAATTTTCCAAGTGCTCACACTCGGCTACGGCCAGATTGTAATGGGCTACCACACGGTTACGAAAATGGAGCGAGGCTTTGGAAAATGTACTGACGAACGGCAATAGCGACCTCTGTGGCTGTGGGCTAGCCACCGCTGTTAACGGACCGGGATTATTAAAGGAGCGTGCTACCTCCCGGCTGATTTTGCGCAAGAAGGCGTTGGAATAGCCTCGTGTTGTAAGTACATGAAAAAGAATGCGGGTGGCCCAATTCACATCCTCAGAAAAGGAACAAATTCTGTGAAAGCGAATTAATTGCGCTTTAATGAGACCTTTGAAGGTGTGACGTGGATGAAAACTTTGCTTATGGAGAAGGGCGTGTCTGTCGGTCTCTTTGAAAAAGACCTTAGTGGCTATTGTTTTGGTGGAGGCACAGAGATCAGGGGCAGTGAAAAAGAGCTGTGTGTCTAGAAATTCTACACTATGTTATTGCAATGAGTGTTTAAACTTGATCCTAGGATGATGGCTATTGAGCACAGACATGAACTCTAGAAACTCGGGCTCTGAGTAGGTCCAAAGGCCAAAAAGGTCATCCAGAAACCTGAGATATAATAGCGGCCTGTGGTGACACTTGGCCAACACCTCCTCCCAGACGGCCAGATAAATGTTGGCATAGGCCGGTGAGTATTTCCTACCCATGGCACAGCCACACGTCTGGAGGTAATAGTTGCCGTTGAACTCAGTCGTTACGAGTCAACGTGAGTTCAAGGAGCTGTAAGAGCTGCCTGTCTGGCCTCTGAGGATCTGGATATTGAGCAAAAATCTTTTTCACTGCTGCTAGACCTCGATCTGTCTGGTATAGAGTGAGTCTACATCAATAGAAAAGAGAAAGGTGTCCAGTGGAACCTTGCGGTCTCTCACCTGCGCTACAAAGTCGTACGTGTCTTTGACATAGCTTGGATGTCTCTGAGACAACGGGTTGAGGTAGAAGTCAACAAACTCTGCCAAGCGGTGCGACTCGGACCCGCAATCGCTGACAATGGGACGTCCCTTGGGCAAAACCCCGGGGATGGTCCACGTTTCTGGCAGCTTATGTATCTTAGGCAAGAGGTAGAATTGTCTAGGTCTCGGGTCGTCTGGGCCATAAAGATAAATTTTCTGTTTCTTATTAATAAAGCCTTCTCAAGCACCTCACGGCATGGTGCCCCTCAAACGCACCCAAAAGTACACAACACACAAAACAGTCACACTAGAGGGCCCCCACCCTCTGTCCCACCCGGCCCGAGCTCCTCTCCCGTCGCGAGGCATGAGTAGCTGCTCTCGAAGTTGTCCACCAGGTCGTGCAGCTCCGGCAGCAGGTCTTCTTCCCAAGTGCAGAGGTCGCCAGGGGTCTCTTGTGCTGAGCGGAGCCAGGCCTTGATCACCGCGCCCCGCCTCCTCTCCCTCCCCTGGCGACCCTTGGTGCGCTTAATAGGAGCCCTTACAAGGGCTGTTTGCGGCGGGAGCTCGAACAGCCCCCGCCCCGGGGTCAGGTCGCCTGCCCCCAGGATAACTCCCGGGACGGGGGCAGCTCCGCTGCACGCTTCCTCAACGTCAGAGGCTTCCATTGTTTTCACTTCTGACACCACTGTAACGTTTTCAAGTCACAAGTCAGAGCTCAGGGACACAGACCACGAACACAGCACACACTAGGTAGGTCAAGCACACACACACGCTACACATACAGGGGTGGACGCAACCACCCACACAAAAGGGTCACACACGAGGGAGAACTAAACGGGAAACATGCTACAGTAAAAACGCTAATATTAAACCAGTAAATAAGGACAATTACGGACATAAAACCCCCAAAGTTTGCCCCCGCATCCCAGCATGCCCTGCGTGGGAGTTCGCAACCAGCATAGTCCAGTGCGCCGACGTTACAATAATAATCAAATATTTATTTAATAATAATAGCCACGTCGTAACGCCACTCGTAACGTTAAGGGGAACAGGGTAAAACCGTAAGTTTCACGACGTTAGCTAATGGTTAGCCAACACAGTTAGCTTAAGACAAACAGTTACCATTATGGGAGACAATACAATATACACAACTCAAATTAAATCACAATACACAAATCACAACAAAATAGTCACATTAATATAGTATTAATCCTATATATAATAAAATAAAGCTCCAACCCCCCAAGCGTTGGCCGTTGGAGCTCGGTGGTGCACAGGTGACAGCTCTGAGCTGCAGGTATGACAGCAACCCTGGGGGTCGTTTCTAGAAAAGTTAGCAACGACGTTGCTCAACCACCATGGTACGACGCAACTTGCGACCAAACAACGACACTGTTACACCTGTTTCCAGAAAGCATCGTACCTGTGTCGCAATTCGCTACCTCCGACGTTCGAACACCATAGTTCCAACAACGTTGTTGATGATGCAGCGATACATATCATTGGTGGAAACAGTGGCAACGTGTAATAGCCTACCCCACCCCCTAGAAATGTTCTGTCACGGCCTATGTCGGCATGTTTCTAATCTAAACCGAGTGATTAATGCTGGTATTGTCATTGCCATCAGCCAAAACCTAAACCTATTGCAAGCATATAAAACAGTTAACTTAAGCAGACCAATATGAGTCATTATTTGTGTTAAATATCTAGGTGTTATATAGCCTGGACAAATATCTGGGTATCCCATAGCTTATTAACTGTCTCGTGGCTTAACGGCAGCGTGTTGGTGCACTGCGCGCTCGGCCGGAGTTCGCATCCTATCTCTTCTTTTCATCTCTGAGTAAGAGTAGGCCTACGAGACACAACAATAGGTTTTGACCATACATATTTATGTATATAGTTACTCTACATCGAGAGACCATAGGTACAATACATCAGTCAAAAACAATTGAATCTACGTGTCACACTAGTTCACCTGCAGGTAGCGAGAAGCAAGAGGAAAATCTCACATCAGCAAATCGAACCTACAACGTTGGGATAATAAGTCATCTGCTTTAGCCACTACACCATTTGTCATTGCTGATGCAGGGTCTGTGAAGATTATAATACTAAAAGCAAGGCAATACTTGAATTAACATAAATAGCAAGAATGAGCCAAGTAGGGGAGTCAGTGTCTTAATCAAAATTAAGCTACAGGATAGATCAATCATTGAGTCACGAGATAAACATCCACTTCGCAAATTTTGGTTAGGCGGTTGTGATTTTTGGTTAGGCGCTCCGGAGTGCCTAACACAAGTGCGACTGCCTAGGGGCAGTAGTTCAAACGACCAAACTTTGCGTCCTTGTTTGCGATTGAGAGTTCGAACTACCCTTTCTAGAAACACCAAATCCAAGAACGATGGAGCGTACTACCAAGGTTGCGACACAAGTTAGCAAACGATGCTTTCTAGAAACGACCCCCTGAACGGCCCTCCAACTCGCCGGTGATCCAAGCGAGACGAGAGAACGTGTGTGTGTGTGTCAGTGTAAATGCAGTTGACATTACTCACGACCGAGGATGTGACTCCGGTGGAGGATGTTGCTGCAGTCAGCCTGCACACCTCAACAGCAGCAGCAGGTAGTTGGCGGTTGGCACTCCGGTGGGCCCAGCACCGAAGCACAATCCAGTCCGTCTCCGAAGAATAATGCAACAGCGTCTCCTAGTTAGCTAACGTTAGCTAAACTGGCAGCTAACCAACTGGTTACACTGAAGATATAAACACATAAAGTCAATCAATCAGTCCCGAGACAAGTCATCCCACACCTCCACACTGATGCTCATGCATGTGGGCCTAAACACACCGACGGATGCAGCACGGACTGGCGGAGCAGAGAAAACGATGATCTCTCTTCTCAGGGCAACTGGGACTGAACAGCCGTCTCCTTTCTGACGAGACGGAATGTTCAAATTCCCCGCGATTTCGCGGGCATAAACAAATAATCCTTGGCTGCTTATACAATTCAAATAAAAACAAAACAAAGACATTTGATTGGTTCACACACAGAATGTCGTAAATCACAGTAGCAAGTAAATTACAAAGCATTCTGGTACATGGAGCAAATACAGTAAAAGTTATTAAATCGTCAGCTTTTACAGGTGCTGACAAGTGTATATACTCTTTTGATCCCATGAGGGAAATTTGGTCTCTGCATTTATTCTAATCCGTGAATTAGTGAAACACACTCAGCACACAGTGAGGGGAAGCACACACTAATCCCGGCGCAGTGAGCTGCCTGCAACAACAGCGGCGCTCGGGGAGCAGTGGGGGGTTAGGTGCCTTGCTCAAAGGGCACTTCAGCTGTGCCTACTGGTCGGGGTTCGAAAAGGCAACCCTCCGGTTACAAGTCCGAAGCACTAACCAGTAGGCCACAGCTCCCCCCGATCTGACTCCAGGGCAGCCCTGGTAACTTACAAAGGTAGGCAACATGACTTCAGGTGTTGGTGAGTGTCCATCCAAGCTGAGAGGTCACAGCAAAGCCTCGAAGTGCCAAAGAGCTAGAGATGTTGACGATCCCCTGGATGGGCCATCTTCCTCTGCCATGAGCTTGAGGTCATCATGGAGCGTCCCAGGCCCTGCTTTATATCGATGTTGTAGGAGTCAAGGCGGTCACCTCAGTGAGAGCCAGGCCAAGCATATCATGCGTCCGGTGGTCTTTGCCACAAAACATTGGTGTGACCATGGCGTTTTAACATTGTGATATAAAGCAGGAGAATATCTTGGTCAACCCTGATGTGACGGTCGGACCAGCCGCCGCACAGAATGCTCGTTTAGCCTACTTTCCGCACACACACACATAGTTGATTAGTTGTCTTTGTTCATGCACATTTGAAATATTGCCCGGTATATTGTCATTCATTAAGTTCTCGTATCATTCAGTTGCAATAACATTTACGATCTATGCTACAGTACAAAACACACAACACGGCGGGTGGTGAGAGGCCGACGGCAAACACGCTTGGCTGAACTTTGCGGGTGCTGAATCTTGGCAAAGGGCTTCTTGCGGCAATGGTGTCACGTTAAGAGTCCTCCGGAAGTAACCATCGGAAATGGACGTCATGGGTGAAAGAGGAAGCTTAATTTGGTTTTATAATTAAGTTTATCCGTTAACTATATTGTTTATGATTATTTTCATTGAAGAATTAATATTTGTTTATCTTTATGCTTATGTTGAACTGGCCATAGATTTTATGTTTGTTGTTGTCTAAATGTCAGTTAGTCATAGTCATCCCTTCTGTGTCTTGTTAGTCTAGCCGGCCGGCATATGTTCCCCTGTCGTCCCATTTGGTTAGGTCAGTCTTTTGTGTTCAGTTCTCTCATATGCTTTGAGTTATGTTCTGTTCATCTGACCTCATAGGCCTATTCAATTATGTTATTTTTACTTGAATTATTATTTTGATATGCTTTATCATATCTGCTTTTGAAAAAAGAAAGACAAAAAAAAATAAATGTTTCATTTTTGAAACTTAAAAATCTGCATCCTCTTTAGCCAGCCTGCTCGATCCCTCACACCTGACAATGAGATTGTCAAACGTATCGACTTTGGCTTTGACCCCATCAATCTCTTTCGCAGGCACAGAGGCATTTGCCCCACCCTACCAGGGGTGCCCGGCCACCATTTGGTCCCTGGCTGTGCTACTCTGTAACTTTCTCTGTGGCAACCTGCTATTTGCGAGCGATGCTGATATATTCTCTGGACACTTGTGACTCAAGAGGGGACTCTCCAGGGGTGAGGCAATGCAAGAACTTTTTAGCTCTCCAGGGTATACAGTCATACCTGTGTAGCAACCACCAATGTAATAACTTCCCACCAACATAATAAACCAGCAACGTAATAAAAATCTGCACATCCACCAACGTAATCATTCCCCACCAATGTAATAAACCACTAAATTGCAGGAAGTTATTGTGTTGGTGAGAATGTTGTGAAAAATGTATTACATTAACTTCCCACCAATAAATCACTGATTTAGTGAAATTATATGGTTTATCAGTATAACTGATGCCTATGGAATGCCTATGCATCATACTGCTTGGCCCCCTCTAAAGGTCTTTGGTCCCCAGTAAGAGAGGGTGAAAACATAATAGGTGCCAAAGCAACTTTGCATAAAGAGTCAGGGACCTGTCTGTCTGGCTTTGCTTGGCTCCTATAAAGGTGATGAATAATAAGTAAAGGTAGAAAGTGAAGAGGGGGGTACAAAGCTTTATGGTCATATGGTTTAGATGGTGACAATTGTTGACAACTATACCCTTACAGCTGATAAAACATTTTTCTAAATCATAATTTCACTAAATCAGTGATTTATAACATTGGTGGGAAGTTAATGTAATAACCTTTTTTTAACCTTCCCACCAATGTAATAACTTCCTGCAAACATAATTGGCTACCATTACACTTTTTAATGCTTTTACACTTTTTAGACTAAAAATGTAAAGAAATTTGGCATTATGAAAGTAAATAAAATGGCAATGAAAGTACTGTACCAGCTGGAGGCCAGTCAAAAATCATTGGGTGTTGTGAATCTATTTAACCTACAAGAGTGACTGCCTCAATGTTAGCGGATCAGTGGATAACCTCTAACCTCTAAAGACCTCTATTACCCCAAGGAACTAATTTGTTAGAACCAATGAAGTATCACAATGTAGGAATTCCCTTTTTTTTTTAAATATTTTTTAACATACTGGGTACATAGTGCAATACCAGACACTCTGGACACACATCAGCATTGACAGGAACTTAATTCTGTCTATTATAAATCCATATATGAAAATGAGTTTGAAGCCATTACTTTAATGTAAAAGAACTACACTGGCTTTAAAGCCAATAAGATTAATGTTACAGTATCACCCCCCTCAGGCAACTATTAGTCATTACAACAAACAAGATGAAAGGAACATTCAGCTGTCACAAACCAAGACTATTCTTGATAAAGCACGGTTTTCTGTTCAGTGTAGTGTGTGCAAATGATGCAAGTCAAAGTCAAGGTCAACTTTATTGTCAATTATGCTATATGTACTAGAAGATTGAAATTGTATTTCTCTCATGCGGTAAAACAACAATGACAAGTGTACAACCCATCTAGCATACTATTTACGGTCACAGTCAACAGGACTTAATATTCAAGGTAAAACAGACTCAAATACACCCTCTCCCTTTCATGCTCTTTAAGCAATGTTGTTGATGTTGGCTGGATAGTCTACTTTGTATAATGAATGACTGTCTTTGTACTCCATTTTCTTATTGTAATTATATTACCCTTTTACCTGGGATCAATTTCACAGAAAAGACCAAGTAAAGACCAAGTAAAAAAGTGTTGTCATGCAGTCAATGTGTCTGTGTGTTTAAGCATTGCCAGTGATTTTGGACAACGGAACACTCATGGAACCAATCTCTAAATATGTACTTTATTAATAACTCATTACTTCTAACCCTACCGGCTTATATACAGGACACTACTGATGTCTTGTGTAAAATTGAAGAACACAAATTTATCAGACCGGAACAATATTTTTCTATTTCAGGATAACATTTTTAAAGAAGTCAAAGGTTGTGCCATGGGAGCCTGCTTTAGTCCATCATATGCAGGTCTATTTATGGGCAAATGGGAGGATGACTTTGTTTTCAATAAGACAAATGTTCAAGTACAAATTCAAGTTATCTCTTGAATATGATGTGCATAAAATACCTTTTCTTGGTCTTGAAATCTGCAAAGATGAAGATGGTTATTTGCATACCACAATATTTAGGAGTCACATAAAAACACATTACCTTATGCTAAAAGCTTTCACTCATCTACACTATTACGGAGAATTTGTAATAATGATCAGGATTTTAATATTAAAAGTAGAAATGCATGGTCGCTTCAGGGAGAGTTTATCACACGTTAGACACAACACTTGATAGAGCCACCCTTTGAACGCCAGTCTCTACTTCAAAGAAAGCCTGTTGTCATGAAGAGAGAGTATTTCTCCAGACAATATGAAGAACTTTAAGAACTTTGTTGGCGTTGCATCGGTTGTGAAGACAGCTGTGCGCAGTTTCACGCGGGTCATCATTGCCCTTGGACATTTTCAGCCGGTTGGAAATTGGAATAATTTAACATCATTTTGTTCCTTTTTATTTGTTTATTTGTTTTATTGTCTGTCTTGTATGTCTTGGTGTCACGGTGACTAGGCCTACGCCGCTCCGTCCGGCATCTTTATTTTTAAGCGACCTTGGGTGTCTTGAAATATAATATATTATTTTATTATTATTATTTAATATAGCACAGAGGCTGATGGCATACGAAAGATAATTAAAAAGAACTGGGATCTTTTTCAATGCGATGAGACTTTGAGGGACATATTTGAGGAACCCCCAGTCTTTTACTATTAGTAGCCTAATTCATACAGCCTAAAGCCAAATCTATTAAATTGATTAGCATACACACACCTAAAACAAAAGAAGACTATTCCAGTGTGGATATGTGGACAAACTCCACCGAAATAGGCCTACATTTGTATTTCGTCTAATTTCTTAAGTCTACTCAGACATATATTTTCATTTTAAGCGGCTATTTACAGTGTAATGTAGGCTAGACGAAAGCGAGACCTGTGATGGAAATAGCGCAACATTCAGCACCACTGACAGCGCACGAAACATTCTGCAGTGTGTCTGACCCGCCGATGCTGTAGGCCTACGACAGTCTAAACAGCATCCATCGGATCAGCAAACTGGTTAATTCTTCACATACACCACACCACGAGCGTAAGTTGCACGAGCTTTGCGGCCCTACTTTATATTTATGTTCCTTGACGCCTTGTACATATTACAGTATAGGCATACGTATCTTTTATATCTTCAACTCATTTCCTTTGTTATAAATATTAGTTTATATAGCCTATATCCAGTCACAGGAGTCCAGAAAACTAAGCATTTCACTGCATATTATAGCATATCTTAAATAGAAGAGAGTTTTATTTAGGCGACAGCTCAGGATAGAACTTCAGAGTCTGAACATTCTAAATTAAGCGAACTGGCATTGTTGTTACCAAGGAAGTTCCTTCTACTTCACCATTATGACGTAACATATCGACGCTCAGGCTCATACTTTACAGATAGACTTCATATCACGCAGCTTTGCAGCGCATACGGCTGTGTTCATGTCAACCAGAAATTATACTGAATTATACCAGAAATTATAATCATCTCTATGATTAATTAATTATGCCGAAAAGGCCATTGTCGGAGCCAATACCTTCATCACAAGGTAAGTTCAAACTGTTGTGTAGGTATACAGTATATATTTATTTCTGACCAGAAAGATGGTAAGAGTAAATAGGTAAACACAATTAGTTAGCCTTGCAAGAAGCCCAATTTTTAATGTAAAATGTGGAAAGTAACCAAAACAAACAAAGAAAATCACCAAAAAGTGCAGTTCTCAGCCATAATGTTCTTTTCAGGTAAGAGCCAGGTGGGAAGAAGCCGCCGGGTTGCTAGCACCAGCACCTGCAGCAGGAGGGATGTCCTTCCTTTCAGCTCAGGCTTCTCCAGGGAGCCCACTACTGCACCCTCCACCACTCCGTCCACCCAGCATGGGCACAACAGGCCGGAGAGTGACCGCAGACAGCAGCCAACCCAGGGCCCAGCTTCACCTGCGGCAGCTGCAGCCCCCACTGGCAAAAGCAGGAGAAAGAGGGTCTACAGCGACATGGGGAAGAAAATTACTCAGACGTCCTCGGGTACCACAAACGTGGGCAACATGGCCTCAGGTGTGGGTAGCTCCGAGCGTCCTTCCAAGCTGAGTGGTCACAGCAAAGTGCCCAAGTGTCCAAGAGCAGGAGATGTTGGTGGTTCCTGGGCGGGGCCATCTTCCACTGACCAGAAATCCACATCAAGGACAGCATCACTGCAAATATGCCAGGTCAACGGTTCGGACAAGGCAGAGGCCAACAAGAAACCTCAAGCCGCACAAAAGAGGAAGATGGGTTCCTCGGACAAGGGGACATCTAACCAGAACACCAGCACGGCAAACCCATCAATTATGAAAAAGAGACGTTCTGAGCCTTCCACGGAAAAGACGCCAAGAGAGCCCTCTGACCCAACCCTCCCTCAAGGTTTCATACTATAAAAAAACATGCATTGATAGCCCTTTTATTCATCACTTCCTGTAATCATTGTAGATGGTAGAAATGGCTGCCGAGAGAACATCCCCTTATAACTTGATATAACAAATTGACTTACAGCTCTGTGTATGTTCATTTATTTGCAGCGACCTTTGAATCACGCTACACAGTTGGAGAAATGCTTGGTAAAGGAGGGTATGGATGTGTTTATGCAGGAACCAGAAAGTCTGATGGATTACCAGTGAGTCTCTTCACGTCTTGTTCTTATATATTTTTACTACTGTTTTGTAGATATGTGCATATGTTAAATATCAAATAAAGATATTATTCACTTCTTGGTCTTACTATTTAACATATTCTTGCTCTTATATCAGTTTTCCTTTCTCAGTCAAAAGTCAATTAAATATTTACCTTACTTTATGCAGGTTGCCATTAAGGTGGTCGCCAGGGCCCGTGCACTTAAATATATTACCATGGTAGGTACTTTCTTTAATGGAAACAGTTACATTCAGTTAAACTTGTCATCATTCATATGCATCTGAAATGGTATACTCCTAACATATGAAATACCTCAGGCATGTCATCAGTGATCTCAGGTCACATCCAGAATTCACATCCCAACAGCTGTGAATCTAATTCCAGTTCCAACTTAGTGGTTTTGTTCTAATTCTTCTTGTTTCCCTCGGCTCCTCCCTCTAAGCCCGCCGACGGCGTGAGCCTCCCTCTGGAGGTGGCCCTCATGAGAATAGTGTCGGAGCCCCCCGAGTGTCCCAACATCGTCAAGCTCCTGGAGTGGTTTGAGGGCCCCATCGTCTTCATTTTTGTCCTGGAGCGCCCCGTGCCCTGCATGGATTTATTGAACTACTGCCGGAGACTCCCAAGCCGCCTCAGTGAGAACCAAGCGAAGCACATCATGCGTCAGGTGGTCCTTGCTGCAAAACACTGCCGAGACCGTGGCGTTCTACATCGTGACATTAAGCCAGAGAACCTCTTGGTGAACACTGACGATGTGACTATCAAACTTATTGACTTTGGCTGTGGAGACCTCTTGAAAGAGAGCCCCTATGACACATTTGCTGGTATGGTGAACATTACTTTCATTCACTTGTGAAAGTGGAAAATTTGTGCCTATCAGATTGACTTTTCGACATGTTTGTCTCTAAGGCTGTCTCTCTGGCTTCATCATTTTCTATGGCAGGCACAAATGCATTTATCCCACCAGAGTGGTGGTTACAGAAAAGCTACCAGGGCCGCCCTGCCACCGTTTGGTCCCTGGGTGTGCTGCTCTATAACCTCCTCTGTGGCAAGCTGCCATTTGCGGGCGAGGGCGAGGTTGTCTCTGGACACCTGCAGTTCAGCAGGGGACTATCCTGTGGTGAGCCAATGCAAGAGCTTTTAAGCTGTCTGGAGTTTATGGTTATTTTTTATCCTTAGACAACCTTCCCCAAAGAGGAGATGCAAAGAGAAGCCCAGGTGAATAGTACTGACACACTGAGTTAACAAGACTTTGTTTTACTCTCCTGTCCAATCCTGTAACTGTGCAGAATGCCGCAATCTCATTCACTGGTGTTTGAGGAAAGACCCAACCAAACGGCCAGTCCTGGAGGAAATCCTCCAGCACAAGTGGTTCTCCACAGAGTAGGGTTAGGTTACAGCAAGGAGAGAGAGGAGGAAACTGTAAGACTGATCGACAGTGAATATCAGTGTTACACACATCACAGATGAAAAGCTTTGTTATTTTATTTTCACCAGCTGTGTGTATATGAATGTGTTATCTAATATCTTTTCCATCAGGAAACATCAGGAACTGACATTGGGGTCTATTAGGTCCACAAGTGCACAGGGGCATCTAGTCTCAGAAGGGTTGGTTGATTGAGATTGTGAGGTGTCTCACTGAGCTCTCCTAACCCTGCTGGGTTTATAATCCACCATGAAGAAGTCCCCCTGTAGATGGAGCAGGCAGCATCTACCATCCCATATCTGGTGGGTTCAGCTGGCAATTTAGGTTTTCCAAAAGAACACTTGTGTTTAAGTGTATTTACAAATTGGCATAAAAAGTTCAGACACAACAATGATACTACGCACATTGAGCTTACATGAGAATTACAAATTGTAGTCGTCTTCTTCTCAAAGGCCTGCTCCGGAGAACACCCCCTATGGATGACCAGGTTCAGCCGGGCTGGTTGAATGTCACTCTCCCAGCCTGGCTGGCTGTTGGCTGCACACCCAGCCAGTATGTGTACAAGTACCACGGACTGGGCCTGTTGTGGGAAGCACTTTTCATTTCAGTAAAAAGTAAGAAATTACTGTTATTAACTGAACAGCTTTGCAAAATATTTAAGGCTGTGAGGTAAGAAATGCATTAAATGCTGTTATGTATTGTTAATTATTGTTTTGAACAAGGACTGCTCCAGAAAGACATTCATCTGAGTCTGCTGTTTCCTGCCTCCATCTCCACTGTACCAGCTATCTCATTTTAGCAATGAAATAATTTTCATGAAATTATGAAATGTCAATAAAAAAACAAATGAGCATACAATTGAATGTGTTTTCTTTACAGTTTGTCAATTAGGCAGGTCATTCATTATGTACATAGTGTGGATTTGTATTTAAAAAGGCAACCTTAATCCATCAGAAACAACTGTTTGGCATCTTAAAAAAAAGGTGTTACATCCATGCAACATGGCATAATGAAAGGAAAGAAAATGGCTATATAGACACTTTGAATCCACCCACCCTACAGTGGTAAAACTCTTTAACTGTTCAGTGCATAATCATTTAAACAAACTGTCTTACTGACAGCCCTATATTCTCTAGATGTATTATCAGAACCATTAAAAACGTAACCAGATTTATGTTACAGTACCAACATATATTTACAACAAACAAGATTAGTGGGCTTTCAACTGTCACAAATTTCTTGACTGCACCCTGCCTTCACAAAACTCATGAGTGAGTAGACTGCAGTATTCATACAGTTCACTGTGTGCCTAGGAAACAACTGCTTGAGACCTGTCAAAAATTCACTGAAACAATTAGCCCCAGAGTAGCACAAACTGTCTTTTTTCTTCAGAACAACCAAAAAAGTGGCACCACAATCAAGCGATCAACATGTTATCAACAAGATCTGGGGACTTTCAATTGAGGAAATGTTCTTTACTGCGTATTCAATACTGTGTAGAGTGTGCCGTGTAGTCACGGCTCAATGCACCTAATAATCAAGAGAGTCTTTGTTTTTTGTCATGTGTCACGCCCTGTCTGACTGCGGAGTCCACACCGGTCAGAGAGGCTCTGTCCACTGCACATGGGGGGTGTTTTTTTTCCTGGCTCTGCATCTCCGGGCGGCCTCTCTCCACATGGCTCTCTTCTGCTTCTGGATCTGTTCGGGAAGCTCACGGATCAGCTTCCTCTTCTTCTGGTATCTGGAGATAAAAAAAGAATACATCATAATTATGCAGTCAATGGTGGATAACAACTTCCAAGTTTGAACTATTCAGCTTCTCATTTTCAGGCCTTGGTTAAGTTGACTAAAGCACAGTAAGGCATTGGTGACAGGAGCCCTTTTAAAAATACTTTGATATTTAAACAAACCATAAAAGCAACATTTGTATTACCTCTATTCTCCCACGTTCCCAACACTAAGACTAGCACAGAATCATGATTCAGAGTCACAACAACAGCCTGCTCTGTACCTGCGTCTGTCTTTCTCCAAGTAGGCTTGGAGCTTCTCCGGGTCAGAACGAATCCTCTCCCTGTAACGCCGCTGTCTCTCACGGTCATCAATCCTCTCTAAGTTAAGGACACAGACAAGCCGACAAACAAACAGGTCAAACATGCCACATATAATCACTCCCCTTGAACCTGTTTAAAAAAAAGACATACTTTTAACCCTTGAGACTGAGGGCAATCTTCTGTCTTCTGTCAGTCGAGCATTGCGGTAAGTAAGTCTACTTCTGGTTCCAAACGCACCGTCTCTGAAGTGGGTGATGCGGGATTTTTCTTGGGGCTCTCTCTCCAGAACACACGAGGTAGAACTGCCCTCTTGGTCCGTGCACACGTTCTCCTCCTTCACCTCAAACTTGATGTAAACCGTGTCTGTATTAGGAGGCTCCTCTTTTACCACAGGGCAATTCATCATGTCTGTGTGGTTTTCTGAGAACCCTGATAGCGTGAACACAGGTCCATGATGTCCAGAAGAACCTGTAGCAGAGTCTTGCGGTACTGCAGATGTCTCCTCACTCAGACATTCAAGCTGGTTGTCAATACTATGATCTATAACAGAGGTAAGAGAACAGAGACAATTCAGGAAGAGATTAGTCTGAGGAAAGTAAATAAATAAAAAACATATAAACTAATAACTGGGCAGTGAGAAAACATTTTTGTGTAGCTGTTATATGCTGTGCTATCTCAAACTGTGAATTTGTAACAGACATAATTGCAAAGACAAGAGGATCGATAGCACCTTTGCTTTTCAGCTGTACTTAATGGCTTTCTACTTATATCTGCAAGTGTAAAGTTGATAGATAAATAGATAAAAGAGTGAAATGTATTCTAACTCAACAACGAGACTAGGCAATGCAAGGTGCATGGCAAGATTACTGGGTCTGGGTGAACACTTACTTTTGGACTGTTCTACACAGCTTTGGGGTGTTGACAAGGCTTCATTCACGGTTCCATTTTCAATCTCCACGCTCCATCTACTTTCTGGCACATGTGTGTCAGTGCTTGAATTGCACCTCACATTTCCTTCATCACTTTGTTGTTGTTGCTGAAACCCCACAAGCTGGCGTAGAAACGCGAGTTCTTTCTCTGCTTTATCGACCTCCGCTTTGAGTTGTGCATTCTCTTTTTCCTTTTCTGTAACTTTCCTTTGATAGTACTGAAATCGGCTTCTGTTTATGTCATTTATCACTTCTACTACGCTAAGAACAGCTGTTCTTAGCGCAATCTCAATAACACGGGCTTCCTCTTCACTTCGTATTAGACAAATTTGATGATCTGAATTCATTTTGATATCTTCCCTATAATAATTCTATTTTTATTTCGTCCAAATAGCACCTTAGGGTTATTACATAGTCATTAAAGCACTAAAGTCATGCTGATTATTATGAGTCAGCCGTCGCGTTTCTCCATGAAAACGTTTCTTCTTCCTCGATGTGAGAGATTTTAACGCCATGCGGCACGTTATCGCCACCTATTGGCACACACTGACTGTGGTGGAAAGCAGTGTTACTGTCTATATTTTCAGACCCCAAGAAAGTTACCAGCGATGTGTTCACATGTTTTGGCGTAGGCTAAAGTTTGGGATACTCTGTATGATTAATTTGGTTGTTGAAGCCTGATATCCATTATAAACTTAAATCTTAAAACTTGGGCTGAGACAAGGAGGGCTGATTTCTCAGCTATGGAATAGTCCTCTTCTTGTCTCAGCTAAAGTCCAATTCAACTTCAACTTAAGATCTCAACATAAGATGAAATCTGTTTTTCTTCTCAATCTTTTTTTTTTTTTTTTTACCTCTGCTTATTTCTTCTAAGCGAACCTTATTCTGAGATTTAATTTCAATTGAGTCTTCCTATTGGATTTTTTAATTTCTTATACTGTAAAGGCAAAACCATAAAACCAACTTTCATCAAATGATACATTTATTTGCAATATTAGTTATCACCTTTTTCGTGATAAAAACTCTTCTTCGGCAGTTAAACATTTAAAGAGTAAATTCAACATGAGCACATCACAGTCAATTCCATTGACACCTACATATATAACAATACTAATTATGCAATAAATAATACTTCAGCACTTCTGAAAAATGTTTCTAAACTACAGCCCATTCCAAAGCAATGACAAGAAATCTGAATAAAAAAGATGAAAAAAAGACATAAACTCCTGAGTAGGGCAGGGCTTTTTTCGTCTTGGTACTGCTAAGAAACTCTGTGGTGAAGTCCTTATGTGCTATGACTGTCCCACCAAGAAGTTCTGCTCTGGTGTCAGGGGCCAGTTGACCTGCCCCGCCTGGTGAGGTGTCTCATTTCTCCCTTCACCACAAACCCCCACCATGAGTGACCATTTTGAAGGGAACGTCTACTACTAGGTGTCCTCACTGCCTTCCTTGCCCCCAATCTGATATCCAGCCTGTCAGGGCCTTGGCCAGAGACTTCTTAGCCCGGCTTCTCCTGGCTGCCTCCCTGGACCTGTAAAGACAAATTCTGAAATCAGCCTTAACCTAATGACAAAATAATAATCATACCATTTTGAAGTTCGATCATTTTAAAGTTGATGGTATTTTCCAGGTGCTGAACACACTAAAACATTAAGAGCTGCTGTTTATGTAAATGACAGAAACAATATGGCCGCGTTGATGTTGTGTGCACTTTATGTCAACGCATCACTATGTTTTGTTGATGTTGTACGCTTGTAGGGTGTACCTGCACCGCTCCTTCTCCAGGTAAGCTTGCCACCTCACAGGGTCCGCTTGAAGCCTCTGTCTGCAGCGTCGTTGCCTTTCTCTATCCAACAATCTGTACAAGGCCGACAATTCACTTTGTGTATTCAACCGAGTGAAAACACAAGCAAAGCACTTTGTTCTGTAACTACAGGTATGGGCAAACCAGTAGGATTCCAAGATGATTGCCTTGTTCAGCAGAAATGATTGTTCCTCAGTAAGCATTTCAAATAAATACAAATGGCCAGCACACTTTGGCACCACAGAAACCATCTCAGTATGAGGATGCCACTAGCACTCCGAAGGACAACTGCCCTCTTGGTCCGTGCACATGTTCTCCTCCTTCACCTCAAACTTGATGTAAACCGTGTCTGTATTAGGAGGCTCCTCTTTTACCACAGGGCAATTCATCATGTCTGTGTGGTTTTCTGAGAACCCTGATAGCGTGAACACAGGTCCATGATGTCCAGAAGAACCTGTAGCAGAGTCTTGCAGTACTGCAGATGTCTCCTCACTCAGACATTCAAACTGGTTGTCAATACTATGATCTATAACAGAGGTAAGAGAACAGAGACAATTCAGGAAGAGATTAGTCTGAGGAAAGCAAATAAATACAATACATATAAACTAATAACTGGGCAGTAAGAAAACATTTTTGTGTAGCTGTTATATATGCTGAGCCATCTCAAGCTGTGAATTTGTAACAGACATAATTAAGAAAGAGGATGGACCTGCTTCGTGTTGATGTAGCTGTTGATATTCTGGGCTCACTGGCGGTGGTGAGAGGATGGCAGTCGCATCTTTTGCTGCCCTGCTCTTTGCTTTGGCTAATTTCCATCTCCTTCTTATTGCCATCTGCTCGCTCACGTTGCACTCATGCACGAGTTTCTTCTTCCCCAGCTCCCTGTCTCTTTTCCATTTCCTCCTCTCGTATTCGAGGTATTTTGCCCTTCTCTCGGGATTTGTATCTCGACGGGCTCGGTAGCGCCTTTGCTTTTCAGCTGCACTTAATGGCTTTCTACTTATATCTGCAAGTGTAAAGTTGATAGATCAATAGATAAAAGAGTGAAATGTATTGTAATTCAAAAGCGAGACTAAGCAATGCAAAGTGCATGGGTGCATAGCAAGAATACTGGGTCTGGGTGGACACTTACTTTTGGACTGTTCTACACAGCTTTGGGGTGTTGACAAGGCTTCATTCACAGTTCCATTTTCAATCTCCACGCTCCATCTACTTTCTGGCACATGTGTGTCAGTGCTTGAATTGCACCTCACATTTCCTTCATCACTTTGTTGTTGTTGCTGAAACCCCACAAGCTGGCGTAGAAACGCGAGTTCTTTCTCTGCTTTATCGACCTCCGCTTTGAGTTGTGCATTCTCTTTGTCATTTTCTGTAACTTTCCTTTGATAGTCCTGAAATCGGCTTCTGTTTATGTCATTTATCACTTCTACTACGCTAAGAACAGCTGTTCTTAGCGCAATCTCAATAATATGGGCTTCCTCTTCACTTCGTATTAGACAAATTTGGTGATCTGAATTCATTTTGATATCTTACTTATAACACTTCTATTTTCTTTTTCGTCCAAATAGCACCTTATGGTTATTACATAGTCATTAAATCACTGAATTTATGCTGATTATTATGACAGTCAGCCGTCGTGTTCGGTTCCGCCATGAAAACGTTTCTTCTTCTTCGATGTAAGATTTTAACGCCATATGACACGCTATCGCCACCTATTGGCACACACTGGCTGTGGTGGTAAGCAGTAATGACTTAAGATCTGTTACTGTCTTTATATTTTCAGACCCCAAGAAAGTTACCAGCAATGTGTTCACATGTTTTGGCGTAGGCCACAGTTTGGGATCCTCTGTATGATGAATTTGGTTGTTGAAGCCTGATATCCATTATAAACTTAAATCTTAAAACTTGGGCTGAGACAAGGAGGGCTATTTCTCAGCTATGGAATAGTCCTCTTCTTTTCTCAGCTCAAGTCCAATTCAACTTCAACTTAAGATCTCAGAATAAGATGAGATCTCTCAATCTCAATCTATTTTCTTCTCAATCTATTTTTTTTATCTTGGTTTATTTCTTCTAAGGGAACCTTATTCTGAGATTTCATTTCAATTGGGTCTTCCTATTGGATTTTTTAAATTTCTTATACTGTAAAGGCAAATCCATAAAAACAACTTTCTCATCAAATGATACATTTATTTGTAATATTAGTTATCACCTTTCAGTTATCACCTTCGTGCTAAAAACTCTTTTTCGAAAGTTAAACATTTAAAGACCAAATTCAACATGAGCACATCACAGTCAAATTCCATTGACACCTAATATATAACAAAACTAATTATGCAATAAATAATACTTCAGCACTTCTGAAGAATGTTTCTAAACTACAGCCCATACCAAAGCAATGACAAGAAATCTGAATAAAAAAGATGAAAAAAGACATAAACTCCTGAGTAGGGCAGGGCTTTTTACGTCTTGGTACTGCTAAGAAACTCTGTGATGAAGTCCTTATGTGCTATGACTGTCCCACCAAGAAGTTCTGCTCTGGTGTCAGGGGCCAGTTGACCTGCCCCGCCCGGTGAGGTGTCTCATTTCTCCCTTCACCACAAACCCCCACCATGAGTGACCATTTTGAAGGGAACGTCTACTACTAGGTTTCCTTACTGCCTTCCCTGCCCCCAATCTGATATCCAGCCTGTCAGGGCCTTGGCCAGAGACTTCTTAGCCCGGCTTCTCCTGGCTGCCTCCCTGGACCTGTAAAGACAAATACTGAAATCAGCCTCAACCTAATGACAAAATAATAATCATACAATTTTGAAGTTCGACCATTTTAAAGTTGATGGTATTTTCCAGGTGCTGAACACACTAAAACATTAAGAGCTGCTGTTTATGTAAATGACAGAAACAATATGGCCGTGTTGATGTTGTGTGCACTTTATGTCAGCGCATCACTATGTTTTGTTGATGTTGTACGCTGGTAGGGTGTACCTGCACCGCTCCTTCTCCAGGTAAGCTTGCCACCTCACAGGGTCCGCTTGAAGCCTCTGTCTGCAGCGTCGTTGCCTTTCTCTATCCAACAACCTGTACAAGGCCGACAATGCACTTTGTGTATTCAACTGAGTGAAAACACAAGCAAAGCACTTTGTTCTGTAAATACAGGTATGGGGAAACCAGTAGGATTCCAAGATGATTGCCTTGTTCACCAGAAATGATTGTTCCTCATTAAGCATTTCAAATAAATACAAATGTCCAGCACACTTTGGCACCACAGAAACCATCTCAGTATGAGGATGCCACTAGATGCACTTGATGTTCCATAGCTGTGTCATGCTAACACTTGATGTTCCATTGCTGCGTCATGCTATCACAATGCATTCCCTCCATGACACTGTACCTTTGTCTGTCCCTCTCTGCGCAGGACTGCTGCTGGTCAGGCTCAGCACGCATCCTCTCCCTCCGTCGTCGCTGCCTCTCTCTGTCCATGAACCTGGACATGGTTGTTAGGGAATGGGTTTAAGGTTTTGGTAACACTTTACTTAATGGGTGAGTTCATGACACATTCATAGCAGCTGTCATAAACTGCACATAAAGCATTCATGACTGTTTCATGAGACATGACTCAACATTCATACCAAACCTTTCATGAATGTGAAAGACAGAACGATGACAACTTGTCAAAATAAAAGTCCAACAATCGCACAGCAGCATTGCCGTTTTTGTTCCAAACCTCTTACCTGATCACGTCACATCTGAGTCAATGGGCTACTCCAGTGCCAAAATGACAGAACATGGTCAAGCAAATAATTTTTGTTTCATAAAAATGTATTTGTTTTATGATGTAACCTTTGCGGATGATTTCTCATCTTTTGCTACTGGGAATGTCCAACCGTTCCAGGTTACACAAATACAGATCAGCTGAATGTAGGCTAGTTTACCTCCCAGTGATTACGAATAGTTCACAACTTGTATAGTAAAGTGACATTCTATGTAGACTTCATAAGATATTCATGAAATATTTACAAAGGCTGGAGAGAAAAACGGCAATGCTGTCTTGAAAAACGGCCATGCTGTCTTTGCGATTGTTGGACTTTTATTTTGATAAGTTGTTGTCGTTCTGTCTTCCACATTCATAATAGGATTGGTACGAATGTTGAGTTATGTCTCATGAAACAGTCATGAATGCTTTATATGCAGTTTATGACATCTGCTATGAATGTGTTATGAACTCACCCATCAAGTGTTACCAAGGTTTTTTATGGGTTTATTTATTACATGCCCCTGAATGCACAGTAGAAATGGCTAAGCTTTGAAACATGACTAATAATGTATGTGTATCTAAATATGTGTGCATGAGTATGTACTGTATGTGTGTGTCTGTTAGTTCATTCTGATGTGTGCACACTCATCATATTGGGGCGTGGTGAAGCAGCAGTAACGCCAGCACGGGTTCGATTCCCGAACCCACCGTTGTGAGATTGTGTCACTTTGGATAGAAGTATCTACTAAATATCAATCAACTTTAACTTTATTTAGGGGTTACTTGTGATGTTCTACTGCAGTCTGTCCTACTCCTTTCTACCTTCGTCTTTCCTTTTCATCATCAGACTGCTTCACAGGGTTGGAGCGGATCCGTTCTCTGTAGCGCCGCTGTCTCTCTCGGTCCATCAATCTCTCTGAAACATACATTGAAGATATAATTACATAAATTAAATAATAATAAAATAGTACAAAATAAATACCAACAAACATATTATTTTTTCTCAATGACACAATATGTGATGATCATTTAAATAATGATATTGTAAAATTATACAAACAGTACAAGGACATACTTTTAAACCTTGAAAGTGAGCACAGGTCCCCATTTTGTTGTACAAAATAATAGTTGACATCCTGTGACCCAAACACACCAGCTCTGTGTTGGGTAGAGAATATGTGTTCCTTAGTCTCTTTTTCTGTAACACGCAACAGACGGCTGACTGGATTAATCTCTTTTATCTGCTGTCTGGTGTCAACAATATCAGCCTCAGGAGTTGGCCTTTTTGTCACCATGTTATCCGTTTGTGCCATGTTGCCTGTTTCCGTGTCTGAATTCTGTGACATGTCTTGGAAGGCGTAGTTATTTGGATGAGAGTGATCCTCAACGGTTGGCCCAGTTTGATATTCTGTGTCACTCAAGCCATGGCTCTGGGATTCTGCTGTCATTTGCTCTGGAAGAGCAATGACCATATTCTTCCTGCGTTGGTACCTGAAAGGACATATTACACAAACATGCACGTTCAATGACAAAGTGTGTGGAATTATGTGACACTCCTAACCTGTTGTCTAATAATTGCTCTGAATATCGCATAGAGATACAGTATGTATTAATTAATGTACATATAGACTGCTGTCACCGGCAGACAGAGTTACCCTGTGTTGTACCTTTGTCTTTCCCTCTCCCGGTAGGCCTGCTGTTTCTCAGGGTCAGCACGGACCCTCTCTCTGTGACGCCGCTGCCTCTCTCTGTCCATCAGCCTTTCTGGAACCAAAACAGCTACCCATGAAATACTACAACTTTACTTTACTCTAACTACATGAGCAGACAAAGACCAACAACAGTCACATTAGTTGGTCAATAATTAAAAGTGGGCATAAACTTGCTTTTAAGGCTGGACAGTGAGCATAGTCTCCCATCTTGCTGGATGAAGTGGTTCTTGGCATCCTCTGTCCCGGAGATGCCATCTCCATGTTGGGTGGGGCACTGATGCTCACGAGACCCTTCTTCCGGAACATTCCACAGAGAATCGCTATGGTGCTTGTTATGTGGTGGGTTGCTGTTGTGAGTCTCCGTCTTCACCATGACTCTGTCCATGACAGAGGTGACTGTGAAAAGGCCTAGCAGTCCAGGTTGGTTTGATGCCAACAGTCATCAGGGGCTGGGTCTGCCTGATGCTACCTCAATGTGTTCTGTCTGGAAGTCAGACTTGGGAGACTGTGGATAAAACAGCATCTACAGTATATGACACAGACCAAGCTGACTTAAATCAGATTTATGAAGACAAGTCAAGAATTCCCACTGTGCTAAAGCTATAAAAAGGGAAGAATGTGTAAACTGGATTATAACGTCACTGTCAATTTGGTTGTATAAATTTGAAAATAGAAAATAGATTTTGTCCTCCCACTAAATGAAAATAAAGTTGGAGGGCATTCCACAAATATGGCTAGATAACTGTTTGAGTAAAACCAGGAATTTCCTTAAGAATTAAAAAAGACAAGCAAAAATTCAGTTTAAGTTAAGTTTTCCATGCAGTATTCTGAATATCATCATACAGTTGATGGTACCGACCAACTACTCTGGCTCAATGGCTATAATGAAAATGACACACATTTGGAAATGGCTTGTTTCTCCTAGGTTTACATATTACGCAAAACAATGCAACAAGATAGCAATATTCAAGATAGCAAACTAGATGCCACTGTAAGAGAGATGTCACCATTATTTTGCACAAATAAAGGAACAGCCATACATTATCGCAATACCCAACACAAAAACATGTAGGCTATTCCATGACAACACCATTTTGGGTTCATCTGCCCCAGTTTCTGAGCCTGAAGCCTGATTTACTCGAGGCCCCTGTCATCTCTGATCAGGTCACTACAGTCATGTCAAGTCAGATCATACCACCACACTTCTGCCACAGAGCCACGCAGCTAATACTAGCCTACTCAATGATTGAAAGATAACTGTCGAATATATATTTAGTATTTCTACTGCTTGTTTCTCTACCTCTTTCACACACAAGCACACACATAATGTATATAAATTGTATCAGAACCTCCAGTCTGCCTACTTTCCCTCGGTCGTGTCAAAATCAACTCACATCATGACAATTATCAAGTTGCCTGCTGCAATCACTGAATAGACTACTACTCACAAATTGCAACATAGACCTTTTTTCTGACAATCAACTTGCAATTAAGAAAACACATGCCATCTTTGTCCCTCATAAGCTTGTGTTGGATTAAGAATACAATGCATACAAATTTGCAGAACCACGAAAGCACAACTGTCAAATCAAATAGCCTACATCTAACAGACACACACGCCTTATTAATCTTAAGATTCCTAATAAAACGGTATAAATAACGGTAGGCTACTGTTTGTGTTGATACAATGTTACTTCAAGTACAAAAATGTAATCTATAGGCTGTTTTTCAAGCTAACTAAAACGCTAGCCATCAAATGGTGTACTCTTTTGATACTCTTTTGAATCGTGTACAGTAGGTACCTAAATCAGTCTAACACAAACGTGATAGCACATCATGCAGCTAAACAAAATGTAAATAGTTATATTGGCTTGTCATAAATCTACACGAACACGCTTAAACTTACCATTGCATGCTGCTCCCGAGAAAGCATCTTCATGATTTCGGTGTAGGCTATGACGAAGCGATGGTGTATCATACAGAACGTATAAGGTAGATATCCTAATTTTGTTTATAATCATCCTCTACGATCTGTTAAACCCTATGCAAGACTATTTACTTGCCCCTCGCCACACAACACTGTAGCTCCTCGTCCACCATAGTCGCTGCATGTTTTCAGCAATGCTAAATTTCACACTTCTCACCAAAGCATCTCTATACAAGCAACACAAGATAAGCTAGTTAGCTAGAGGAGTTGGTCTGGAGCACTTAAGGTTATGGTAATATGGAATCTGGAAGACGCTTTTAATAACAGGCCTACGATAATACTTAATTAACAGTGAACAGTTTTAAAAAGTCGGTAAGACTACATTAATAACAATAATAAACAATAATGAGTAACACTCCATAATAAGGTGCCATAATAAATAACAAACTAGTAATTACCTAACCCTTTGTTAATATTTGTTAATTGTTACTAAAATATCTATTTGGCACAAGTTAATAGTTTTTTCATCATTAATTAAATATTAGTTGTTTGCACAAAATCTGCATGTCTTAACAAATCTATTGACTAATATTGTATTTGTTAATAGTTAACTAAATGTCTTTTTGGCACTAATTAACAGTTATTTTTTACATCATTTAAATGTTAAATGTTTATTTACAAACTATATGCTAATATAAAAGTTAATGACATATTATTATTTATCAAGCTTTTCTGATTAGCTTTGTGGAGAATTTATGGAATTTATGGTTTATGGGTTTATGGTCTTGTGGGGTGTATAGGGCACCCTACTGCCAGTGGTTGGTTGTGTGAGAGTTTGTGCACCTCTTCTTCCACTTCATCCTTATTGGATACCTTTGTGGTTGGCTGTCCTGTAATTGGTCTAGTGTTTGAAAGTAGTGTACTCTTTGACTTTGGAAGTAGGCTACTATTTGGTTGCTGCTCGAATTTGGTGAAATTCAGGGAAGGTGGGTGTAACAGAGTTAGAAATGTAGTTTAGTGTTTGTATGTGATTTTCGCCGTAATTAAGCAGCTTTATTGAGATTGGTGTTTTGGAGCCCCTTTTGGAAAAACGGTATACTGCAGCTCTGCTGCGTTTTGTCCTTGTATTGTTGCCATAGCGGATCAGAAGCGGTATGCTTTGCATTGGGTAGGTTGACTGTATAAAGCACTCCCCACTTTTAATTTTGTAACTGTAAAATGTTATTTAAGTTGAAAACTTCGATATATCATCTGTATTATATTACTTTAAATGTATTATTAGGATTTGGGTGCAATTCTAGCAATTTAGAGAACGTTCATTAATGTTTTCATTATGACCACAATGATCATACACACTGAGTCTTACGTGACTAGCTGTAAACTCCGCTAGTAACTTTCCATGCATTTAGTATAGGCTAGTTTAGCTTAGTGTGCATGGAAAGTGCAATTCAGTCTAGCAGGAAATTAATGTACATTTAGTTTAGCATTATGTTTATGCATTAGCCTACCTCTCAATTTGTTCAAAATGCAAAATGGTCTACGTCTGTGAATGTTTAGTGAGTCTCAGTGACAGGCTGACAGTGATGGAATAGGAATGATGCATGTAATATAGCCCATTCAACTACTTCTTTTTATTTTGCTTGTGCAGATGCTGTTTTATGTATGCCAGTGCCCAGGCTCGGACTGGTAATTAGGGGTGGGCATATCGATCCAAATATCGATAGTATCGATACCAACATTGGTATTGGTATCGGATCGATACCAGTGTGATGGGATCGATACTTTAATTCCAGTTCACTTCCAATATCTCTCAATTTGTTCAAAATGCATTGTTCCTGTTTCACCAAGGGCTAGCCTACAGTCAAGCAAACCATTTCACATCTTGCATGCCCGCTTTGCAATGTTTCGTTGCTGAAATGTTTGTAAATTATTAACAACGGGAATCATAAAATCATTAGCATATTGATGTTTTATTCATGTCATAAATCATAACACACTGTTCGGCCCCTACATAAAAGTATATAAACTGCTTTTAGTTACAAATATCAGTATTGGTATCGGTATCGACAATACTGGCCCTATATTTAATTGGTATCGGATCGAAACCAAATTTTACAGTATCGCACACCACTACTGGTAATCTGTACAACCGGTGGGCCGGTCCACATGTGGGCCGGTGACCTCCGGGATTTTTTTAATTTTAAAGTTATTTAGCCTATTTGTGGCCCGTCATGTAGACCTAGGCTTAGCCTATAAATGCAGTTGCATCCATTTGGATTGGGGGGTGACAGGTCAATCATTTTGGCCTCTTCATGACAGGTTCAATGTGTGTTAGGATCGCGCCCCCCTGCCCCACCCCTCAAGTGGATTTGTCCAAGCAGCCGCTTGGTTTGTGGGGAAATATAGCCTACGAGTCCATGCGTGGTAGCCTAGGCTATATAAGTGCCCTCCGCAAAAACTTTATATAATGATTGTAATAGTTCAGTGAAAGTTCCAGGGGGCACTACTCATAGATTCAACATATCTAGAGGTATAAAGCAAGGAGACCCTGCGGCTCTATTTTTGTTTATCTTAGTCATGCAAATATTGACTCTACATTTATATAATGACTCTTTCCAGGGTAATAACATACTGGGAAGGGAAATAAAATGTTGTCAGCTAGCTGATGACACGGCTATCTTTCTCAAAGATGAAATGCAGGTCAAGAAGGTGATTGAGTGTCTTAAGGAGTTTTCAAATATATCTGGCTTACATCTAAATCTTAAGAAATGTGCTCTTTTCCCTCTAAAAGATGATGTATTTAGGCTTGTCTCGCTTAGTTTATCCCGCTAGAGTGTTGGATGTACCTTATTCTGTGTCTAAAGAGATAGACTCTACCTTATTAAAATTTATATGGAGGAACAAACCTCACTACCTAAATAAACGGGTCATGGGCAACTCATATGATCAGGGAGGCCTAAATGTTCTAGACTTTCACTCTTCAAATATCATTTTCAAAGTGAGCTGGATTAAGGATTACGTTAAAAACAAAAACAAGTTGTGGTATTTAATTCCAAATCTTATTTTCCAGAAAGTTGGTGGAATAGAATTTTTGCTCCAGTGTAATTTTGATATTAACAAACTTCCTATTAAACTGTCCAATTTTCATAGGCAGGCACTTTTATGTTGGCTTCTCACCTACAAGCATAACTTCTCACCACATAAACACTTAATATGGAACAACAAACTTGTCAAATATAAAAATAAATCAATATTTAATGAAAAGTGGGTAAACAACAACATTATTTTTATTTCTTAATTAATCAATGTAAATGGCCAATATCTGACTTACAATGAATTTTTAAACAAATTTGCTATCCCAATACATCCCAGAGAATACAGTATAGTCTTTGCTGCACTGCCTGATGGTTTTTTGAGATTGCTGGGTTCTAGAACTCATGAGCAATCAACTCTACAGACAGATATTTTACTGAATGGTATTAACATAAAAAATAGAAAATGTAACAATAAATGGTTAAGACAGATAATACTTCACCCTGTCACACCTCGTTGTAAAAGTTATTGGGGTGGCATCTTTGACAATATTCAATGGGATAGGGTTTGGTCTTATTACAATAAATATGTTCTAAACAACAAAATCAAAGAAATTTATTTTAAAATAATCCACTTATTTTATCCCACCAACTCTTTGCTTAAAAGATACAGAGATGATATATCTGACATGTGTGTTTTCTGTGGTTGTGCGCTTGAAACTGTTTGTCATTTATTTTACGAATGTATCTACTCAAGGTTTTTTTTGGATAGAATTAGAAAATATGTGTAGTGGTGTGTGGTTGTGCAATGTTACTCTTCAGAAAAAGAATGTTATTTTTTTTAATGAAAATGCAGACATTAATATAAATGTTGTCTTTACGATAAATTTGCTCTTGCTATTGAGAAAATTTCATATTCATAAACGTAAATGGGGGGAGGGAAACCTTGTTTTGCAGCCTTCAAAAATTAAGTCAAATTCTACATGGACACTATTGTTGGACTCAACAGCCGAAAAGCTGACAGAACTATATGTATATGCTCTGATATTATGTCTTCTTTGTGTAATAAAAAAAAAAAAAAAGAAAGGATACATCTCCTCCCGTAGACTGCTCCCGTAAAAAAAAATAAGTGCCCTCCGCTGGCTGGTGTTCACATCATCGCAGTTTAACCGTAAAAAGCAATCAGAGGTGTCTAATTTTATTCCATAAATATATTGTTTTTATAGACGTAAGTTGCACGCGCTACGAAGAGCTTCCATTTACTGCACCATGTAGGCTACTGTAGTGCAGTTTGTCTGTCAACATAAAAAAAAACTCCGGGTACCTACAATTTTCGCACAACTTGGTGGAAAAGTGTAGCACAGGTTAAAGAAAACCTATTCATGTTTGGACTCAAAAGGAACTTCAAAGTATTTTCCATATAGTAGCCTTTTAGCTCACAACGACAGTGAAAGTGGAACTTGGAAAGTGGAAGTCTCTCCACCGAGTGTTACATTAGATGCACAATCAATCGCGAGTCGATGCACGTAAAAAGTATCAACTGGTAGGTTAGGAACGAAGGTAGCCTAATTTTGCAAAATGTGATGACGGCACACAAACTTGGGCAAAAACGTTTAGTATACACTTGTGGTGATAGCCTACAGTTAATGTGAATCGCTGACTATAACCAATGTTGAAGATGTGCACCAAATAGGCCTAAAGGCTGTGGTTGTGTTTCTACAACATGTTGGCACAAATCGTAATTTCTGTCAACTATGACGATCTCCATGCATGTTCAGTAGCCTATATTTTTCATTTAGTCAAGCAGTAACATGTGGTTTAATCAGTGTTGGGCAAGTTACTTCAAAATCGTAATATATTATGTATTACTTATTACTGTCATTTCAAAGTACTGTAATTCATTACATTATAATATTACTGTCTCTGAATTGTAAGGCATTACACTACTATTGTATTACTTTTAAGTTACTTTTACCAAAATATCTAGAAATATGGATTTGGAATTCTAAATGCAGTTTATTATGCTCAATGCAGCTCATTGCACTTCTAATGGAGGGTGATGTGGTACAACATAATGACTGAGCTAGGCTTAAGGCTACAGTAGAATGCAATATGCAGTGATGGCTCATGATGCAATACAAGGAACAATCATAGCCAGAATTTTGTTTAAAGAAGACAAAAGGTCAAAGTCTGGTCAATTGTGATAATGCTGTAACTTTAGGCTTAGGCCTACTCATTAAAATCAACAGAGAGCCCACTACCTGTATATTGTAACCTAAAACTTAAAGACATGTCAAGATAGGCTACACAGTGCAGCTACTGGCCATTTTGGTGCCCTAACTGGTGAAATACAGTATTAACCTAAGTATGTCATCATATGGCCAACTATAAAGATGTAATCTGCCTGTTCCCAGGGATGGGTAGTATTTCTGAAACATGTAATATGTGTTTCAAATGCAAAATAGTATTTTGTCATTTGTATTTTATTGGGTTGAAGGAAATGGCTCTGTATTTTGTATCAAAATTAAAAATACTGCAAAATACTAAATGTGAAAAACACAAAAAAAGTAGATACTACACACAGGTGTAATGAATAATTGGTAATTAGGCAACAATGGTTTATTTTTATCGCAATCAGCTAATGTGAGAACAGCTGTGTTCAACAACACTTACAGCTTTTCAGTGACGGCTATTGCTGAAGCATCAGCCCTGGTCTGAAGCACTGGTGTGAAGTGGTACGCAAGTAAAGATGAGCAAGTTGACCTGTGCAAGTTCACATAAGGACACCGACAAAGGCAACCATGTCCCATTGTCTCCATGCCAATCTTTAACAGAAAAATGTCAGATATCTCAACCACAATGACATCAATAGATGGTAAGGTGTTGAGTGTGTTTGAATTCCCCTCCTTGTAGCATCCTTTTCTGCATTCCACAGTGGGGAGAAGTTCACCTTGTTTAATTAAATAACAATTCTATTTCCTTATTAGCTGCATACTTGAGGTTGGAGATATTAAGGCACGTCAAGTCTCTCACATACTGGAACTTCAAGATACATAGCCGTATGATTTTCTTATTCAGTTCTGCACTGGACTTGAATTACGAATTTTGGCACAGATACACAATTATGATTTTGGCCTATTGATTATAATGTGGTTAATTGAAAGCTCTGTCAGTCATTTGGATAAGCATCAGCTAGATGACTAAATGTAAATGTAAATTCTTGAATTATTCTTAATTTTGATAACACTACATGAACTTGCATATGGTATACGACAGGGGCCAAATTGTATTGTTTTTTACTATATAGTTTTAATAGGCTAAATGTTTGGGATAAAAAAAGTTTTTTTTTGCAGTGCTTCCATACTTCCTTGAAAAAAGTATTTTGAGTATTTTCTAAATACAAAAATACAGTATTTTATTTTGATACATACGTAATATGGTTAGGCCTACTGTATTTTGTAGTTTATTTTGATACATTAAAAATGAGGGTATTAGGTATTTTATTTAGAAATACATTCTGATGTATTTTTGCCCATCCCTGCCTGTTCCCAGCATTAGTACAACACTTTGCGATGATTAGCTTGTCACCTGTGACGATATATGGTAGGCCTAAGTGACTGACCTATCTGGGTACACTCAACACCTTACCATCTATTGATGTCATTGTGGTTGAGATATCTGACGTAGTGACTTTGAAGTAGAGATTCAGTTACATTTAATCTCGCTATGCATTAACGAAAAAGTGATAGGCCTAGTGTGCTACTCTGACTGCCACCGATTTTGGCCTAAAGTTATCTGGACTGCATTTGCTATTTCTGGTAAACAATTAACCGTCCAGTAGAGGAATAATTAACCCACTCATTCCAAATGGTGCACTGATGACTCCTATACCCTAAAGCTCTATGAAAGTAAAGAGAGTAATGACTTATAGGGGAGACACTCACGCAATCTTAAACATTTGAACATGAACAGGACATGTCTGGAATGTCTAAAGTTGAGGAGGTAGCCTACTGCTCTTACCCTATCACAGCCTGATCATAAAATGACCTTCTTAGTAGCCTAGTGTTGGTCACAGTCTGCTCAAGCCAAGCCGACCTGTTCTCTTGTGGTACCTAGAGGTTCTACCTGGATGTATGACATCTGACTCTGTGTTTTATGATGACTCATTCACAATAGAGGGAGTGAGGGACTAAACTGAGCCTGTGTCCCCCACAAACTACATTGATTACGCAATCAACTGGCCAGGGCCTTGGCAACATCCTCAAACTTTGAAGTTTAGGGACATGTTAGCTCAGGCCTTTGCTGTGACATGCCTCGCTGGATGGTGGTGGCTGTTCCCTGTCAACCATGATGGACGCAGACAAGGTCAGTGTGGTCTCTTCCTAAGGCATGGGTCACCGCCCTGTTGTTTCCCCAGATTTTACGGCCTTCACCCGGGCGACCGAGCCAGGTCAGCAAGGCTTGTGGCCACTAATTGGCCGAAACAAATACACAGTTTAACTCACACAGATTGCTGATAATGTTTGCTCCCTCCATTATTTGTCATGCTGTTTCATTAACTGTGTATGGGCATGGTACCTGATAAACCGTACAGGTGTTCCTGTATGAGCTGGTGAGTAAAATATACTTCTAGTACATGAATGAGGTGGGTTGTATGGGAAATGGATGAACCTATGCAGATGAAAAGGCTCTGAAATGATATAGGACAAAACGAGCAATAGGTTAAACAGTCCGCAGGGTTACCAATCTTACTTTCTGATAAAATCTCTTGAAGGTCCCGCTGCAATTAAATACAGAACCATTGCACTGAAATATTTACTTCCTAGAAGTTGCACATTCTCCCAATAGATGATGCCCAAGGACAAATAATGTATCACAGAGTTACATTTACCTTTTACAAGTGGCAGAGTCATAGATACATGTCTCTCTGTGTTTTGTAAAATATTCAAAACCATGCCTTCATCCTGTATTTCCATTTGAAGTTAAATTTGCAGAAGTAGACTACGAAGTGATATTTTAACTGCTTGCAACACTTTATCTTGTAATATCAGCAATACACCACAAGAGGGTGACAGACATTTACTACCTGAACCTTCGTTGGAACAGACAGTTACCCATTTAAACTGTCAGCAGCCTCTCTGAGGACATGTAAATCAATAAGGCTCACTATAAAGGCTTAGAGTGATTTCAGTCTTAATGCAGCTTGTCAACATTGCTATGATTAGCTAGGTATTGATTGATATGGCTATTGGGCTATATTTAGTGAGTCACCTCACCTCACTCAAAATGCTGTTATGAAACTCTTCTGAGATGTGTAGCCAGTTTAGAGTAAAAATGTCTACATCGTTGTGGCTGAGGCAGAAAGTCACGCAAGGAACTGGCACAGCAGCATTTTCACTTTTCACAGGGCTGTTCCATGACATGTTTCCAGTGGTTGTTTGTGTGACTCCAATTTTCACAATGCTGTTCTGTGACATGTTTGCAGTCCATGTGATTGTGAGTGTGTGTGAGAGTGTGTGTGTGTGGGTGTGTGTGGGTGGTGGTGGCAGCAACAGTGTGCGTGTGTGTGTGTGTGTGTGTGTGTGTGTTTTATCAGCTCTCTCACAGGTCGGCAGGTTTTTATCACTCTTGAGGCTGCTTTGCCAAGTTGTTCGGTGAAGTGACCCGGATCCTAAAGCAAAGTGATGGAGGTGTCTTAGAGAGTGGTGGTGGTAGGAGAGAGGGTGAGGGAGGGGGCTGGGAGGGAGGGTGCATTATTGCAGCTGTGCGTGTGCTTGTGTGTCTATGTGTCTGATTAAGGGGGGGTGGGCAGCAAAGGTTCAGAAGTGTTGGAGCAGAAAATCTCCCCCCTCTTGCTCTCTCTCTCTCTCTCTCTTTCTCTCCTCTTTCTCTCACTCCCTTTCTCTTTCTCTCCTTCTGTCACTGGGCCAGACGTAAAGCAACAGCAATTTGTGCGATTTCACAGTTCACTGGCCACCAAAAAAACTCTGACAGCCTTGTAGAGAGAGAGAAAGGGGGAAAGAGAGAGAAATAGAGAGGCGCTGAAGAATCAGCAGATAGAAAGATGGCATAAGATCAGTTATAGAGGGTGGAAAATATAGCAGATTGAGAGGAACAAACTGAATTTTCAAGGGTGCTGTTTCAAAACCAAAATGAACAGAATGAACAAAACAACAAAAAAAGATGAAGTAAGAAAACAGGGCCCACACAGCCCACACATTATCTGCAGATGCTCAGATTATCAGCACACGCTATCTGCAGATGCTCAGATTATCAGCACACGCTATCTGCAGATGATCAGATTATCAATTAACTATCTGTTGACACTCTTAACTCCGGTTTATGGTTAAGGTTAGGGGTTGGATTTAGGTAAGGCGATGTTAAGTATTTTTTCAACAATTTTACTGAGCGGCGGTCATATTTTGTACTGAACTTGAATCTTAACACATGATCTGTTAATTCTTTGTGTGTGGACTGTCCACGTAAAGTGGTTCCGAAATAAGAAGATTAGATGATATAATTTTCCTGAAAAGTAGGATGTTATAACTTAAATCAATACGTTTGAGCTAAAGCCGCATTCCCTTTGTCAGTATTCCTGGTTAAAAGGACACCTCTACCAATGAGAAGTTGAACATGGAGAGTGGCCTTCCTGCTTTCTGTGGCCACCTTGGATGTGCCTGAGAAGTGAAAGCTGCCCTGGAAGAAAAAAAAGTTAAGCACCAAATCTGAGCCTGAATGGCACATAATCCTCCCCATTTCTTGGACGGCCCCAACCCCGATCAATGGGGTTCCATTTGGGTGGTCATCATGACCCAGCCAAGCGCTCCCTGTGTGGGATGGCAGCAGAGCTTCCCTGTGAGGACCCTGAAAACCGTTTCCACTGAAGACCGGCGGCCAGCACCAGCTGCAACAGAATCGCATTTTTAGCATGCATAAGGTCAACAGCAGATCCTTGTCATTAACTGCATCACGCCACTTTCAAGAGCTCCTCTCAGCACCACGAGGAGGGGAGATGAGAGATGAGGAATGTATATCAGAGATAGAGCTGCCACCGTCAGATGCTAGGCAGAGAGAGTTAGCTCCTCAAGATAAGAAGTGTCACCTGAGTTCTTTGTGCTGCTGGGGGGGTGGAGGGGCATCTGGGCTGGCTTTGGAGGTCAGGCACAGGACAGGAAGTTGCAGTAATCCCCCCAGCTGTGACTTGAGAGGGATTTCCCCCCCCCCCCCCCTCCGCCTCACTACCCCCAGCCTGTGAGTCCGCACCAATCCCACCACAAACGGTAGCTGACCGCACAGGTCCCCGACTTTCATCAGAGCAAGGCGAACGCGCACGCACACCCTTGCCCTGGTTGCACGCCCACACATTTGACTTGGCTGTTATGAAAATGAAAAAGAGGGGACGAGATTGTTTGGAGGAGCCCAGATGTGCATTTCCTTCATCAGGTAACCCACATGAATTGTGGACCTGGGAACATCAGTGATTAAAAGTCTGACCACAGCTGACGCAGCTTCTCGGAGATAACCTCGCCCCCCCCCCCCCCCCCCCCCCGCCTCTCCCATAAGGCAATCAGATAATTGATACAAAGAGATATCGGGACGACTGTCTGGAGTGGACAGGGGTGAACGGATGGTCAGACGTCCTGATAGCCAGGAGAAATGGTAAGCAGTGTGGAGCGGCAGACATGGGCCTTGAGAACTCACTGTGTGGCCCCCCACGCCCCTCACATGACGAGGGGGGGGGCGGGAATTAGCATACGGGGCGAGGGGTCAAGTGAAGGTGGCAACCCCGACCAGTCGTCTGGAAAGCCCGGAGTGCACAGGTCACGGAAAAGCCGCTCTATTGCTTGATTGGTTAGACAAATCAAATTAACTACTAGATGTCCCCTGCCCCCTGCTTCAGCAAAAAAACAAAAAAGCAGAGAAGGGTCATTCACTAATCCATGCTCACCTTTTAAGTAGCTTCAAAAATATCAAGCAAAACATGTCTCATTTTTAAACAGTGTGTATAATCTGAACATTATGTTTGGGTGCAAATATGAACTACTTCATGTTTCTGAGATTCATCTGCTTGCCATTTGCACGTAATGACATTTGTCTCCATCATTCTGAAGTAACACATACCTTATTGTTGTGCACCATCAGAGCTGTAAGCGTGAGAAGGCCTGGAGCAGGAGAGGTCTGGACATTACATGCTACATTGATGTTGGCATCTCTCACCGGAGCTCACTACCTCTGTAATTTTATTTTTATCCCTTACATGGCTTTGACCTTCTTTTCGCCGCCAGCATTCGGTAAGCTGTGATTTATCTGCCAAATCAATTTGTTGGCTTCATTGAAATGTATTTAAGGTTGGGGTCATCGCCGAGGTCAGCGATGGCATCTAATAAATTAAAGGCGGGCGGTGGGCGGCAAGAGGCCAGAGACAGCGAGAGGACGGCTGACTGTTTTAGTTGGAGATGAAAAATGCAAAGGTCAGAGAACTTCATATCGCATGATAATAGGACGGCATGAAAACCAAACAATACATGCTATCCTGAGCGACATTAGCTCGGGCAATATCCACTGGTGAAGGCACCCATCACTCATGTTTACAACTTGCTTCATCTCGTCTGAGGTCATTGTGTGTGTGTGTCTGTGATGCTGTAGATTGGGTAGCGAGGGCAGAGCAAAGCAGAGGATAGTCAGAACACTGGATTACTCAACGGAAGGATAAAACAGCCTTTTATTTTCATTCAAATTAAATTAAATCTTTGGGATCTTAGTGATACGTGTGTTATAGTTGACCTCACCTCTGCTTATAGCCTTTCCTGAGGCTTTGTTTTGCCTGAGTAAGCTCATTCATTCATATACTATAAGAGTGGCAGATTGTGTTAATACTTAACATCTTTAGGTTGAGGCAAGTGGCAGATGGGGTTTCGACCTAAAGTGACTTAAAAGACAACAAATGTCCATTTTAGACATGGATATAAGCTTGGAAAATGAGAAGAATACCAGCTTCATGCTATACATGAATACCCAGTAGGGCTAAATTGGAAAGAGTGTTACTGTAACATTGTTAAAATGAAGTTGAAGTCAGTGAATTTGCAGACTTTAATGATGTGAATAAAAAATAGATCATCAGTAATGTGTCAAGATCAAAATGCTCCAATATTCTTTTCTATTCACATATTCTTCTCATCTTTGTTTCTGGTGATTCTAAACTTTTACATTTTGAAGGACCTGCCATGCAAATACAGGAAGCAAATCATGATGCATGATGTATAATGAATCACGATGCAAAGACGGCCGGTATATCGCTAGAAGTTTGGGAACTGCATTTTCATTAAGGAGTACCGTCATGAATGTTGGGAAATGAACGTTCTAAAGAATATCTGGGTTCATTGAATTCAACATAGAATTTTAGAACCTTCAATTGTTGCGGAACAGAATCTTATGTTAGAATGTTCAAAAACCTATACCTTTAAGGGTTAAACAAACAAAAACAGCAAGTACTATGTAAAGCTACACTTACACATATATGATACATTTCTGATTATTGTGAAAATAATTGAAATGTATAAATCAAAAAGTTTCAAAATCATAATATTTATACAAAACCCCCATATCTGCAAGCTGCGTCACTACTTTCAAGGTTGTGAGCAACTTGATTCAAGACTCGTGACAGTACACGGTTTCTGGCAAGTGGCCCCTCGCTCTCTCCAGACCGGAGCAACAGCAGCAGGCCCAGGGGTTGCCTGGTTCACGCCGATTCCCATTCACATCTCCACAGGAGGAGACCTATGAGTACAAATGACCAAAAACACTGACAAGATGTCCAGTGCTCTTCATTAACTGGGTTTAATCGCTGAGTGTGTGTGTGTGAGAGGGGGGGGGGGGGGCATAATGAAGGGCTCGAAGGGAGGCTGAATAAAGAAGTCACACCAAAGATTTTAACATGTGACCTCTCACACCTAAACTGATGAACTAAAACGACTCGTTTGTGGGTGAGGTCTCTTCAGTGACAATCATGTATTCACAATGTGGTTGAAATCAAGGGCCTTAAGAAAGGAACAGGATGGAAAAATAAGTAAAGATGGTTTTATTATTTGTGTTGGACAAGGGGTTGCAGCTGTGTGGAACTTTTATGTCTGCGTATGTTTTTTTTTGTTCTCTTTTTTCACTTCAGAAATCGGCCAAATGTGAACCATGTGTTTGTTTGAATTAAAATATTACAGAGTTTACAGAGTTCATAAAAAAAAAAAAACACACACACAAAAATGCTCAGCTCATTTTTTTAACCTTGAATGCTCTCTGGGTGAAACGTACAAAGAATTAAATAAGGAATAGAGAGAGTACATGTGTTTGTGTGTGTGTGAGAGGGAGAGAGAGAGAAAGAGTGTAGCAGATGGAAGCAGAGATGGATGGAGGGATGTATAAAGCAGATGTTTATGGGCCATTATTTACAAGCTCTTTAATCTGGACAATTTCCTCGCCCTTGGCAATGGACAGGTCCACGGGCCACACCGCTCCAACTGAACCTCCCAAGTTGGGTTGTGGTCATTCATCTCCCAGCGGGCAGCACATATGAGAGTCACTCGAGTGAAAATCTGTCAGGGTCATTTTTCATCCATCTTTCTCTCTCTCTCTCCTCTCTCTCTTTCTCTCTCTCTCTCTCTCACATTTTATATCTCTCTTTCCTTGTATGAGTCTCTTTGCTCTCTTTCTCTCTCCTCTCTCTCTCTCTCTCTCTGGATCTTTCTGTCTCTCACTCTACCTTGCGTACACTTCAATTAGACGGTTTCAGAGATGCAGCTTGTTACTAAGAAACCACACTTAATTATGCCATCTATCAAATGAATATTAGCTACATTGTAGTCAATATCGATTTTCACTGAGGTTAAAAGCTTTGCGGACCCCAGCTTGAATATGCGTTGCTTAGCAACAGGCCCAACTATACTCTCCCCTCCCCTCCCCCACTTTCACTAACCCCAAATCCCCCCCCCCCACCCACCCACACTCACACACCCATCCACCGTCAAATCACGTCTCGGCCTACCCCAGACAACCGAAGCCTGGGTCTTGATTTCTGCACCACCCCCACCCCACCCCTCTCCTGCCCCACCCCCCCTGTGATTAAATGTAGCCTTTCTCCCTGTCACCTCGACCTTAACCCCAGACCTCGCTGCTCCCGGGTCACTTAACCTTGAACCCAATTACAAGATAAGGTTACTTAAAGGTGACCTGGCGCTCTGCTTCACTCAGCTAATAGGACGGCCGCGGGAGCGAAAGGGCCAGCGCAGCTGATACGCTCCTGGCTAATTCACACGCAGGACAAAGGTCACGGCGGCTGCCATAAAGAAGAGCTTCGATTTCTCATTCAGGATGAAACTCAGCACAACCACCCACCTAAACACACACACACACACACACACACACACACACACACTGCTCCACCTCAGCAGGGCTAAATTGCAGACCTTAGCAATGCATTATTCAAATGAGGGAGAGTTTACTGAAGTTATACGCTCCGCAATGTCTCCTCATCCCGGCTGTGATGATACACATAAATGCTGCTGTCGCAGCACCAGCAGCAATAACGGCGCGACGACCCCACTGAATCACGCTTATGGTCAAAAATATAAACAGCTAACCTCACAGCAGTGGCCGTGACCAGAGTAAATACGCCATCTCTGTAAGTCCTCTGTCTACGTTAAACAGTGTCTAACTGCACTGGCGCACGAAAGCCACATGACTAGGAGGAAAGACAGGAGACAGAGGCACAGAAGATCCAAAGCAACTGCTTACAGTGAGTAATGTAATGGGAGCCTTTCAGATGTGTGAAGGGACACCAGGAGGCCTTCTCAACAACGTTA